>NW_026891725.1:559665-572206 GCF_015708825.2 Lethenteron reissneri
CGAGCGAGTGGGAGCCGTGACGTCACCGGAGGGGGCGGTGACGTCACCGGAGGGGGCGGGGCTTACCGGAGAGACACGGAGCTGTGGCGCGCGGCGTGAGAGAGAGAGGGAGCGGTGACGTCACCAGAGGGAGCGGTGACGTCACCAGAGGGAGCGGTGACGTCACCAGAGGGAGCGGTGACGTCACCGGAGGGGGCGGTGACGTCACCGGATGGGGCGGTGACGTCACCGGATGGGGCGGTGACGTCACCGGATGGGGCGGAGCTTGCCGTTGAGATACTCAGATTGATGCTCCTGCTGTTGTGGAGTGACTCATGCAGCCAGCGATGGCTGCAGAGTTTGGTAGCACATGTTGTTTGTGTCGTTTATTGCGAACATTCCGTCACAGTTCCTATGATTGCTTTTTCATCGCTTTCATGGCTTTATTTTTGGTGATTTCGAAAAGTGTATTGGTTTGGCCATGTTTGTGTTGTTGTAGTACAGAGTTAGACTGATGGCCTTGATCTAAGTTGTCTTGTGGTTGTTGTTGTTTGTGTTGTTGTAGTACAGAGTTAGACTGATGGCCTTAATCTAAGTTGTCTTGTGGTTGTTGTTGTTGTTGTTTGTGTTGTTGTAGTACAGAGTTAGACTGATGGCCTTAATCTAAGTTGTCTTGTGGTTGTTGTTGTTGTTGTTTGTGTTGTTGTAGTACAGAGTTAGACTGATGGCCTTAATCTAAGTTGTCTTGTGGTTGTTGTTGTTGTTTGACTTGCATCCCACTGGGATTTTTGCACACAGCGTTGGTGTACACGGTGTTCTTTTCTGCAATATTTTGCTGACTTTTCTTGGATTTTCTGTTTGCACTCAGTCACACATAGTCACTTGAAGATGTCTTCTTGTTCATTAAGATGTTTTCTTGTTCATGTTTTTGTTTTTTGTTTGTTGCGGTTGCACCCGATTCAAGAGCCGAATGGCTCACAGGGCTAGATACCTAATACATGAACTTGAAACTTGAAATGAACTTGAAGGCAGGGAGCGGTGACGTCACCGGAGGGGGCGGGGCTTCCCGGAGAGATTCTGAACTGTCGCGCGCGGCGCGTGAGAGCGGTGACGTCACCGGACGGGGCGGGGCTTTCCGTTGAGATACGGAGCTGTCGCACGCGGCGTAAGAGAGAGAGCGGTGACGTCACAGGAGGGGGCGGTGACGTCACAGGAGGGGGCTGTGACGTCACAGGAGGGGGCGGGGCCTCCACCGACCTCACCTCGTGCAGCTCCTGGCTGGAGCCGTAGAGCCGGTGGATCTTGCGGTACCTGCCCTCCGCGTACTTGGCGCGGACAAAGTCGGCGCGCTCGCTCGCGGTGGGCGGGGCGACGCGACCCTCGCCGTGACCCTCGCCGTGACCCCCGCCGTGACCCCCGCCGTGACCCCCGTGACCCAGGGCCTCGCTGGGAGGGACGAGGGCGGCCCAGAAGGAGTTTGAGCGCTCGTTGCCCAGTGAGAGGAGCATCTGGGGAGGGGAGAGCCGTCGTTGTTGAAGTTGTTGCCGTTGTCGTCAGCAGCGTCAGCATCATCGTCGTCATCATCGTCGTCGTTGTCATCATCGTCATCATCAGCATCATCGTCATCATCGTGATCGTTATCATCATCATCATCGTCATCGTCGTCGTCATCGTCGTCATCGTCATCGTCATCGTCGTCATCGTCGTCATTGATGTTGTCGTCAGCAGCGTCATCGTGATCGTTGTCATCATCATCATCATCATCGTCCTCATCGTCGTCGTCGTCGTCGTCATCGTCGTCATCATCATCATCGTCATCGTCATCATCATTATCGTCATCATCGTTATCATCGTCATTGTCATCATCGTCATCATTATCATTATCATCATCGTCATCATCGACATCGTTGTCATTGTCATCATCATCATCATCGTCGTCATCGTCATCATCGTCAGCATCATCAGCATCGGTAACATCATCATCATCATCAGCTGTGTCAGTTGCAGTCACGTGACTCGTCACGTGACAAGTCACGTGACCAGTCACCTGCACGACATCCTCTGTCCACGCCGTCTGGTCGATGGTGAGGCTGCGAATGCGAGACGCGTTTTGACCCAGCGACCTGTGGGCGCCTGGAGACAAACACAGAGTCGTGGTCAGTGCCGTGTGAGTGCAGTGTGAGTGTGGTGTGAGTGTGTGGTGTAGGTGGTGGTGTAGATGGTGGTGTAGGTGGTGTGTGAGTGTGGTGTGAATGTGGTGTGAATGTGTAGGTGGTTTAGGTGGTGTAGGTGGTGTAGATGGTGGTGTTGGTGTAGGTGGTGTAGTTGGTGTAGGTGTTGGTGTAGATGGTGGTGTAGGTGATGGTGTAGATGGTGTTGTTGTAGGTGATGGTGTAGGTGTAGTTGGTGTAGATGGTGGTGTAGGTGATGGTGTATGTGTAGTTGGTGTAGATGGTGGTGTAGGTGGTGTTGGTGTAGTTGGTGTAGGTGATGGTGTAGGTGGTGGTGTAGATGGTGGTGTAGGTGGTGGTGTAGGTGATGGTGTAGGTGGTGGTGTAGGTGATGGTGTAGGTGGTGGTGTAGATGGTGGTGTAGGTGATGGTGTAGGTGATGGTGTAGGTGGTGGTGTAGGTGGTGGTGTAGGTGATGGTGTAGGTGGTGGTGTAGATGGTGGTGTAGGTGGTGGTGTAGATGGTGGTGTAGGTGATGGTGTAGGTGATGGTGTAGGTGGTGGTGTAGGTGGTGGTGTAGATGGTGGTGTAGATGGTGGTGTAGATGGTGGTGTAGGTGATGGTGTAGGTGGTGGTGTAGGTGGTGGTGTAGATGGTGGTGTAGGTGATGGTGTAGGTGATGGTGTAGGTGGTGGTGTAGGTGGTGGTGTAGGTGATGGTGTAGGTGGTGGTGTAGATGGTGGTGTAGGTGATGGTGTAGGTGGTGGTGTAGGTGGTGGTGGTGTAGGTGGTGTAGGTGATGATGGTGGTGGTGTTAGTGTTGGTGTAGATGGTGGTGTAGGTGATGGTGTAGATGGTGGTGTAGGTGGTGGTGTAGGTGGTGGTGTAGGTAGTGGTGTAGATGGTGGTGTAGGTGATGGTGTAGGTGATGGTGTAGGTGGTGGTGTAGGTGGTGGTGGTGTAGGTGGTGTAGGTGATGATGGTGGTGGTGTTAGTGTTGGTGTAGATGGTGGTGTAGGTGATGGTGTAGATGGTGGTGTAGGTGGTGGTGTAGGTGGTGGTGTAGGTAGTGGTGTAGATGGTGGTGTAGGTGATGGTGTAGATGGTGTAGATGGTGGTGTAGGTGGTGGTGTAGGTGGTGTAGGTGGTGTATGTGGTGGTGTAGGTGATGGTGTAGATGGTGGTGTAGGTGGTGTAGGTGGTGTATGTGGTGGTGTAGGTGATGGTGTAGATGGTGGTGTAGGTGGTGTAGGTGGTGGTGGTGTAGGTGGTGTAGGTGGTGGTGGTGTAGGTGTTGGTGTAGGTGATGGTGTAGGTGATGGTGTAGGTGTTGGTGTAGGTGGTGTAGGTGGTGGTGTAGATGGTGGTGTAGGTGTTGGTGTAGGTGATGGTGTAGATGGTGGTGTAGGTGTTGGTGTAGATGGTGGTGTAGGTGGTGTAGGTGGTGGTGTAGGTGGTGGTGTAGGTGGTGTAGGTGATGGTGTAGATGGTGGTGTAGGTGGTGTAGGTGATGGTGTAGATGGTGGTGTAGGTGGTGTAGGTGGTGATGGTGTAGATGGTGGTGTAGGTGGTGGTGTAGCTGGTGGTGTAGGTGATGGTGTGGGTGCTGGTGTAGGTGATGGTGTAGGTGGTGGTGTAGGTGGTGTAGGTGGTGTAGGTGGTGGTGTAGGTGATGGTGTAGATGGTGGTGTAGGTGGTGGTGTGGGTGCTGGTGTAGGTGATGGTGTAGGTGATGGTGTAGGTGATGGTGTAGATGTTGTTGTTGTAGGTGGTGTAGGTGATGGTGTAGGTGGTGGTGTAGGTGGTGGTGTAGGTGGTGATGTAGGTGGTGTAGGTGATGGTGTAGATGGTGGTGTAGATGGTGGTGTAGATGGTGGTGTAGGTGATGGTGTAGATGGTGGTGTAGGTGGTGTAGGTGGTGGTGTAGGTGGTGGTGTAGGTGGTGTAGGTGATGGTGTAGATGGTGGTGTAGGTGGTGTAGGTGATGGTGTAGATGGTGGTGTAGGTGGTGTAGGTGGTGATGGTGTAGATGGTGGTGTAGGTGGTGGTGTAGCTGGTGGTGTAGGTGATGGTGTGGGTGCTGGTGTAGGTGATGGTGTAGGTGGTGGTGTAGGTGGTGTAGGTGGTGTAGGTGGTGGTGTAGGTGATGGTGTAGATGGTGGTGTAGGTGGTGGTGTGGGTGCTGGTGTAGGTGATGGTGTAGATGGTGGTGTAGGTGGTGTAGGTGGTGGTGTAGATGGTGTAGGTGGTGTAGATGGTGTTGTTGTAGGTGGTGTAGGTGGTGGTGTAGGTGATGGTGTAGGTGGTGGTGTAGGTGGTGGTGTAGGTGGTGTAGGTGGTGGTGTAGGTGATGGTATAGATGGTGTGTGAATGTGGTGTAGGTGGTGGTGTAGGTGGTGGTGTAGGTGATGGTGTAGATGGTGGTGTAGGTGGTGGTGTGGGTGCTGGTGTAGGTGATGGTGTAGATGGTGGTGTAGGTGGTGTAGGTGGTGGTGTAGGTGGTGTGAGTGTGGTGTGAATGTGGTGTAGGTGGTAGTGGTGATGGTGTAGGTGGTGTAGGTGGTGTAGATGTAGGTGGTAGTGGTGATGGTGTAGGTGGTGGTGTGAGTTTGGTGTAGGTGTAGGTGGTGTAGGTGGTGTGAGTGTGGTGGTGGTGTAGATGATGGTGTAGGTGGTGGTGTAGGTGTTGGTGTAGGTGATGGTGTAGATGGTGGTGTAGGTGGTGTTGGTGTAGTTGGTGTAGGTGATGGTGTAGATGGTGCCAGTCTTAGTGTAGTTACCAGCGCACTGCGTGCACACGAGCACGGCCAGGTTGAGCGATGTGATGGTGTAGTTGGTGGTGTAGGTGTAGATGGTGTAAGTGGTGTTGTAGATGGTGTTGGTGTAGATGGTGCCAGTGTAGTTACCAGCGCACTGCGTGCACACGATCACCGCCAGGTTGAGCGATGCCCACGCTGGACCCGCCGCTCCACAATCGGCGCAAGAATCGTTCCCGGCGGCCGCCACCAGCCGGCCCAGGACCTCGGGGTCTCCGAGGGCCTCTTCCTGAGCCTCCCGAAGCCTGGCGAGCCACGTGGCGCGCTCAGACTCCGAGTCCGTCGAGAACCTTGGGGCAGTGACGGGGGGAGACGCGTCGTGAAGTGGTGGTGTTGGTGTTGGTGTAGTTGGTGGTGTAGGTGGTGGTGGTGGTGTAAGTGGTGTAGGTGGTGGTGGTGGTGTAGGTGGTGTAGGTGGTGGTGGTGGTGGTGTAGGTGGTGGTGGTGTAGGTGGTGGTGGTGTAGGTGGTGTAGGTGGTGGTGTAGGTGGTGTAGGTGGTGTAGGTGGTGGTGTAGGTGGTGGTGGTGTTGGTGTCAGTGTTGGTGGTGGTGTAGGTGGTGGTGTAGGTGTGGTGGTGGTGTAGGTGGTGTAGGTGGTGGTGGTGTAGGTGGTGGTGGTGTTGGTGTCAGTGTTGGTTGTGGTGTAGGTGGTGGTGGTGGTGGTGTAAGTGGTGGTGGTGGTGGTGTAGGTGGTGGTGGTGTAGGTGGTGGTGGTGTAGGTGGTGGTGGTGTAGGTGGTGGTGGTGGTGTAGGTGGTGTAGGTGGTGTAGGTGTAGGTGGTGGTGGTGTAGGTGGTGGTGGTGTAGGTGGTGGTGGTGTAGGTGGTGGTGGTGTAGGTGGTGGTGTAGGTGGTGTAGGTGGTGTAGGTGGTGTAGGTGGTGGTGTAGGTGGTGGTGGTGGTGGTGTAGGTGGTGTAGGTGGTGGTGGTGGTGTAGGTGGTGTAGGTGGTGTAGGTGGTGTAGGTGGTGGTGGTGGTGTAGGTGGTGTAGGTGGTGGTGGTGGTGGTGTAGATGATGGTGTAGGTGGTGGTGGTGGTGTAGGTGTAGGTGGTGTTGGTGGTGTAGGTGGTGGTGGTGTAGGTGGTGGTGGTGGTGTAGGTGGTGGTGGTGTAGGTGGTGGTGTAGATGATGGTGTAGGTGGTGGTGTAGGTGGTGTAGGTGGTGTAGGTGGTGTTGGTGTAGGTGGTGGTGGTGGTGTAGGTGTAGGTGGTGGTGGTGTAGGTGTAGTGGTGGTGTAGGTGTAGGTGGTGGTGGTGTAGGTGTAGTAGTGGTGTAGGTGTAGGTGGTGGTGGTGTAGGTGGTGTAGGTGGTGGTGGTAGTGGTGTAGGTGGTGGTGGTGTAGGTGGTGGTGTAGATGATGGTGTAGGTGGTGGTGGTGGTAGTGGTGTAGGTGTAGGTGGTGTAGGTGGTGTAGGTGGTGTAGGTGGTGGTGGTGGTAGTGGTGTAGGTGGTGGTGGTGTAGGTGGTGTAGGTGGTGTAGGTGGTGTTGGTGGTGTTGGTGTAGGTGGTGTAGATGGTGATGTATATTATGGTGTAGTGTATAGTGTAGTGTATAGTGTAGTGTATAGTGTAGTGTGTAGTGTATAGTATAGTGTATAGGGTAGTGTATAGTGTAGTGTATAGTGTAGTGTGTAGTGTAGTGTATAGTGTAGTGTATAGTGTAGTGTATAGTGTATAGTGTAGTGTATAGTGTACTGTATAGTGTAGTGTATAGTGTAGTGTATAGTGTAGTGTATAGTGTATAGTGTAGTGTATAGTGTAGTGTGTAGTGTAGTGTGTAGTGTATGTAGTGTAGTGTGGTGTGTAGTGTAGTGTGTGTAGTGTAGTGTGTAGTGTAGTGTGTAGTGTATGTAGTGTAGTGTGGTGTGTAGTGTATAGTGTGTAGTGTATAGTGTGTAGTGTATAGTGTGTAGTGTATAGTGTAGTGTATAGTAGTGTATAGTGTAGTGTATAGTGTAGTGTATAGTTTAGTGTGTAGTGTATAGTGTAGTGTATAGTGTAGTGTATAGTGTAGTGTATAGTGCAGTGTATAGTGTAGTGTGTAGTGTAGTGTATAGTGTAGTGTATAGTGTAGTGTATAGTGTATAGTAGTGTATAGTAGTGTATAGTGTAGTGTATAGTGCAGTGTATAGTGCAGTGTATAGTGTAGTGTATAGTGTAGTGTATAGTGTAGTGTATAGTGTATAGTAGTGTATAGTAGTGTATAGTGTAGTGTATAGTGTATAGTGTAGTTTATAGTGTAGTGTATAGTAGTGTAGTGTATAGTGTAGTGTATAGTGTAGTGTATAGTGTATAGTAGTGTATAGTAGTGTATAGTGTAGTGTATAGTGTAGTGTATAGTGTAGTGTATAGTAGTGTATAGTGTAGTGTATAGTGTAGTGTATAGTGTATAGTGTAGTGTATAGTGTATAGTGTAGTGTATAGTGTATAGTGTAGTGTATAGTGTAGTGTAGTGTATAGTGTAGTGTATAGTGTAGTGTATAGTGTAGTGTATAGTGTAGTGTATAGTGTAGTGTGTAGTGTATAGTGTAGTGTATAGTGTAGTGTATAGTGTAGTGTGTAGTGTATAGTGTAGTGTATAGTAGTGTATAGTGTAGTGTATAGTGTAGTGTATTGTATAGTGTAGTGTATAGTGTATAGTGGTGTATAGTGTAGTGTATAGTGTAGTGTATAGTAGTGTATAGTGTAGTGTATAGTGTAGTGTATAGTAGTGTATAGTGTAGTGTATAGTGTATAGTGTAGTGTATAGTGTAGTGTATAGTGTATAGTGTAGTGTATAGTGTAGTGTATAGTGTAGTGTATAGTATAGTGTAGTGTATAGTGTAGTGTATAGTGTAGTGTAGTGTATAGTGTAGTGTGTAGTGTAGTGTATAGTGTAGTGTGTAGTGTAGTGTATAGTGTAGTGTATAGTGTAGTGTGTAGTGTATAGTGTAGTGTATAGTGTAGTGTATAGTGTAGTGTGTAGTGTAGTGTATAGTGTAGTGTATAGTAGTGTATAGTGTAGTAGTGTATAGTGTAGTGTATAGTGTAGTGTATAGTGTAGTGTATAGTGTAGTGTATAGTGTAGTGTGCGGCTACTTGTATGTGACTTGAGGAGTGGTGATGGTGAACGTGGTAGCTGCCTGCTCCTTCACACTCATGGTTCGCGTGTCGCAGAAGAGCAAACCCAGTCCTGCCTCAAGCTCCTGGTGACAGCAAAGACAGATCACAGCTACACACACACAGCTACACACACACACAGCTACACACACAGCTACACACAGCTACACACACAGCTACACACACACACACAGCTACACACAGCTACACACAGCTACATACATACAGATACACACACAGCTACACACACAGCTACACACACAGCTACACACACACACACAGCTACACACAGCTACACACAGCTACATACATACAGATACACACACACAGCTACACACACAGCTACACACAGCTACATACACACAGATACACACAGCTACACACACACACAGCTACACACACACACAGCTACACACACACAGCTACACACACACACAGCTACACACACACACAGCTACACACACACAGCTACATACACACAGACACACACAGCTACACACACACAGACACACACAGCTACACACAGCTACACAACAACAACAACAACCGCCATTCGCCACGTGGCAGTGACGTCACCACGACGCTTGTGCCAGGCCAAGTGCACCTTGAGGCCATGTGAAGTGTCGAACGCCCGCTGGCAGGAGGTCACGGGGCAGACCCAGCAGGTGCCATGGGTTGTACTGCTGTGCCAGGCTAGGTGCAGGAGGAGGTCACGGGACAGACCCTGCAGGTGCCATGGGTTGATTGCCGTGCCAGGCTAGGTGCAGGAGGAGGTCACGTCACAGACCCAACAGGTGCCATGGGTTGATTGCTGTGCCAGGCTAGGTGCTGGAGGAGGTCACGGGACAGACCCTGCTGTTGCCATGGGTTGTACTGCTGTGCCAGGCTAGGTGCAGGAGGTCACGGGACAGACCCAGCAGGTGCCATGGGTTGACTGCTGTGCCAGGCTAGGTGCAGGAGGAGGAGGTCACGGGACAGACCCTGCTGTTGCCATGGGTTGTACTGCTGTGCCAGGCTAGGTGCAGGAGGTCACGGGACAGACCCAGCAGGTGCCATGGGTTGACTGCTGTGCCAGGCTAGGTGCAGGAGGAGGAGGTCACGGGACAGACCCTGCAGGTGCCGTGGGTTGTACTGCTGTGCCAGGCTAGGTGCTGGAGGAGGTCACGGGAAAGACCCTGCAGGTGACTGCTGTACCAGGCTAGGTACAGGAGGAGGTTACGGGACAGACCCAGCTTGTGCTATGGGTCGACTGAGTGAGATGACTGGCTGATGCACCACCTGTGCCCCCTACAGTGCCAACTTGCTGTGCTTTAGCCACCCGGCGCTCCGCTCGTTGTTGTGAGCGTCGCTCCTCCGCCCTCCGTTGTTGTTGAAGGGCGACTGCCTCCAACTGCCCAGTAGCGTCCTTCACGAGCCTCCTTCACAGAGGCCGATCTTGACACCGCTGGTACCAGTGATCGGCAAGTCCACTCAGCTCCACGTCCTCCTGTACCACATCACTCCATCTCTTCTCTAGCCTGTGCCGTGCCCATTTAGCCCCCTCGATCTCACCAAACAAAAGCTGTTCAGGCATGCGGCCTTGCCTGCCGGAGGAGCTCACCGATGGGAATGTGTCCAGATCTTTCGAGGATTTGTGAGCTCCTCACACAATCCAGCCTGCAGGTTTTAACCCAGGACGGATCGTAGGCAGGCGCAGATGGCCCAGTGGGAATGAAGATCCAATTACCATTCTTTTCCTTAAGGTTGGTGATGGGTGAGGCGCTTGCAAGTTACTTTTTTATTATGGAATTGATCATTTGTGATCACTAGCTACCAGAGGTCGCAAACGGGTACCCGATACCCATACCCTTCCCGATACCCGGCTACCCGTACCCGGCCGGGTATGGGTACGGGTACGGGTACAGGTAGCCCTTTGCGACCCTGGTGCGGCCGGGTATGGGTACGGGTAGGCCGTGAGTCACTGGTGAGTAACCGTTTGTCACTCATTTCGGGTAGGGTACAGGTACGGGTAGGGAACGGCTACTCGTACCCGGCCGGGTACGGGTACGGGTACCCATTTGCGACCCTGGTGCGGCCGGGTACGGGTACGGGTAAGGAATCAAAACCCGTTTGCGACCTCTGCTAGCTACTGACGCAGATTCCATCTCCTTCACAACCCGCGCCCACCACCACCACCCATCCTTGCATCGCCTCACGGCTCTCCGAATCTCCGAGCGAAGGCTCCGGTAAGCCTCCTCATTTTCCGATGTTGCATGTTTGAGACGATGGGAGTAGGCCTGTCGCTTTCACTCAACCAGCCGGAACACCTCCTCCGGCAGCCACCATCTCTGGGGAGGTCTGGACAGCGTACATGAATGCAGTCCAGCAGATGTTCTTGCTTGGACCCGGCATGCATCCACGATGCTGTGTGGATGCGCCGATGCCGGAACAGCGTGGTTGGTGATTACAAAATCCACGAGCTGCACAGGAGTCTATCAGCCTCCTCCTACCGTTGTTATTGAGCTGATCTGGCACACGCCTTCCAATCACTCCAGACCAGGTGCCATCATCATGAACCAACTCGGGCATTAAAGTCACCCAACCAGGATGACTCTATCCCGAGGGGCCACTTTAGCCAGCACCCGTGACAGGAGGTTACAGAAGGCATCCGACTCATTAGCCTTGCCTGCATCCCTCCACGGATGTTCATCTTCGTTGGGGGCATAAGTAACCACCACCACTCCTCACCCATTGTTCATGGGGAAGCGAGCCCACAGTAGGCTGGGGCTTACAGCTTCCCACACCTCACCGCCACGCTCCCACGCCCCCTTCATTATTTTGATCAGAAGAGCCACTCCCTGTTGTTTGGAAGCTTCCAGCCACCCAGTGGAGAACTGTCCACCCCTCGTGATGATCGGAGCCAGGACCGGTCCACTGGTACCGGTCCAGCTCCCGACAGATGAGTGGCAGCCTCTCCTCTGTGCACTCAGACACCAGAACCGGTCCACTAGACCTCCTGTATTCCACAGAGTGGCCCAGGTGGTACCGGTCCAGCTCCCGACAGAGGAGTGGCAGCCTCTCCTCTATGCACTCAGACACCATAACCGGTCCACTAGACCTCCTGTATTAAACAGAGGCCCAGGTGGTACCGGTCCAGCTCCCGACAGATGAGTGGCAGCCTCTCCTCTATGCACTCAGACACCAGAACCGGTCCACTAAACCTCCTGTATTCCACAGAGGCCCAGGTGGTACCGGTCCAGCTCCCGACAGATGAGTGGCAGCCTCTCCTCTGCACACATTAGAACCGGTCCACTAGACCTCCTGTATTCCACAGAGGCCCAGGTGGTACCGGTCCAGCTCCCGACAGATGAGTGGCAGCCTCTCCTCTGTGCACTCAGACACCAGAACCGGTCCACTAGACCTCTTGTATTCCACAGAGGCCCAGGTGGTACCGGTCCAGCTCCCGACAGATGAGTGGCAGCCTCTCCTCTGCACACATGAGTACCGTCCACTAGACCCCCTGGCTCAGTCCTTTGTTATGTAGACTAGCCGTAGTTTCA
Source organism: Lethenteron reissneri (assembly GCF_015708825.2). Classification (NCBI taxonomy): domain Eukaryota; kingdom Metazoa; phylum Chordata; class Hyperoartia; order Petromyzontiformes; family Petromyzontidae; genus Lethenteron; species Lethenteron reissneri. The sequence continues at coordinate 571,269 of NW_026891725.1, forward strand.
AGCCGCACCAACCTTACCATATTAATAAAAAGGGGGCCTGTCCTGACTCATCTCCCCCTCAACCAGTATATATAGTAGTATCTCTTGGAATTTCTCATTTACTTGATACAGCAATCGTGCTGTGATGGTTCCACCTGAAGACGGAAGCTTGTGTTGCCTCTGAAACGTCGTGATTTGATTTTTTGTACTTTTTTAAACTTTTATTAATTTAATTTTTTTACCTACGTGGTGACTTTACCGAAAAAACCTAAGAATATGAACCCTTGCAGTCACGAAAGCTTCAAATCTAGAAATAGACCCCCTGTATTCCACAGAGGCCCAGGTGGTACCAGTCCAGCTCCCGACAGATGAGTGGCAGCCTCTCCTCTCTGCACTCAGACACCAGAACCGGTCCACCAGACCTCCTGTATTCCACAGAGTGGCCCAGGAGGTACCAGTCCAGCTCCCGACGGATGAGTGGCAGCCTCTCCTCTGTGCACTCAGACACCAGAACCGGTCCACCAGACCTCCTGTATTCCACAGAGGCCCAGGTGGTACCGGTCCAGTTCCTGACAGAGGAGCGGCAGCCTCTCCTCTGTGCACTCAGACACCAGAACCGGTCCACTAGACCTCCTGTATTCCACAGAGGCCCAGGTGGTACCGGTCCAGCTCCTGACGGATGAGCGGCAGCCTCTCCTCTGTGCACTCAGACACCAGAACCGGTCCACTAGACCTCCTGTATTCCACAGAGGCCCAGGAGGTACCAGTCCAGCTCCAGACGGATGAGTGGCAGCCTCTCCTCTGTGCACTCAGACACCAGAACCGGTCCACTAGACCTCTTGTATTCCACAGAGGCCCAGGTGGTACCGGTCCAGCTCCCGACAGATGAGTGGCAGCCTCTCCTCTCTGCACTCAGACACCATAACCGGTCCACTAGACCTCCTGTATTCCACAGAGGC
>NW_026891725.1:580016-588819 GCF_015708825.2 Lethenteron reissneri
GTGAGTGTATGAGTAAGTGAGTGTATGAGTGAGTGTATGAGTGAGTGAGTGTACGAGTGGGTGAGTGTATGGTTGAGTGTATGAGTGGGTGAGTGTATGAGTGAGTGAGTGTATGAGTGGGTGAGTGTATGAGTGAGTGTATGAGTGAGTGAGTGTATGAGTGGGTGAGTGTATGAGTGAGTGAGTGTATGAGTGAGTGTATGAGTGAGTGAGTGTATGAGTGAGTGAGTGTATGAGTGAGTGTATGAGTGAGTGAGTGTACGAGTGGGTGAGTGTATGGTTGAGTGTATGAGTGAGTGACTGTATGAGTGAGTGAGTGTATGAGTGAGTGTATGAGTGAGTGAGTGTACGAGTGGGTGAGTGTATGGTTGAGTGTATGAGTGGGTGAGTGTATGAGTGAGTGAGTGTATGAGTGGGTGAGTGTATGAGTGAGTGTATGAGTGAGTGAGTGTATGAGTGAGTGAGTGTATGAGTGAGTGTATGAGTGAGTGAGTGTACGAGTGGGTGAGTGTATGGTTGAGTGTATGAGTGGGTGAGTGTATGAGTGAGTGAGTGTATGAGTGGGTGAGTGTATGAGTGAGTGTATGAGTGAGTGAGTGTATGAGTGAGTGAGTGTATGAGTGAGTGTATGAGTGAGTGAGTGTACGAGTGGGTGAGTGTATGGTTGAGTGTATGAGTGGGTGAGTGTATGAGTGAGTGAGTGTATGAGTGGGTGAGTGTATGAGTGAGTGTATGAGTGAGTGAGTGTATGAGTGAGTGAGTGTATGAGTGAGTGTATGAGTGAGTGTATGAGTGAGTGAGTGTATGAGTGAGTGTATGAGTGAGTGTATGAGTGAGTGAGTTGTACGAGTGGGTGAGTGTATGGTTGAGTGTATGGAGGGGTGAGTGTATGAGTGAGTGAGTGTATGAGTGGGTGAGTGTATGAGTGAGTGTATGAGTGAGTGAGTGTACGAGTGGGTGAGTGTATGGTTGAGTGTATGAGTGGGTGAGTGTACGAGTGAGTGAGTGTATGAGTGGGTGAGTGTATGAGTGAGTGTATGAGTGAGTGAGTGTACGAGTGGGTGAGTGTATGGTTGAGTGTATGAGTGGGTGAGTGTATGAGTGAGTGAGTGTATGAGTGAGTGAGTGTATGAGTGAGTGTATGAGTGAGTGAGTGTATGAGTGAGTGAGTGTATGAGTGAGTGTATGAGTGAGTGAGTGTACGAGTGGGTGAGTGTATGGTTGAGTGTATGAGTGGGTGAGTGTATGAGTGAGTGAGTGTATGAGTGGGTGAGTGTATGAGTGAGTGTATGAGTGAGTGAGTGTACGAGTGGGTGAGTGTATGGTTGAGTGTATGAGTGGGTGTGTGTATGAGTGAGTGAGTGTATGAGTGGGTGAGTGTATGAGTGAGTGTATGAGTGAGTGAGTGTACGAGTGGGTGAGTGTATGGTTGAGTGTATGAGTGGGTGAGTGTATGAGTGAGTGAGTGTATGAGTGGGTGAGTGTATGGTTGAGTGTATGAGTGGGTGAGTGTATGAGTGAGTGAGTGTATGAGTGGGTGAGTGTATGAGTGAGTGTATGAGTGAGTGAGTGTACGAGTGGGTGAGTGTTTGGTTGAGTGTATGAGTGGGTGAGTGTATGAGTGAGTGAGTGTATGAGTGGGTGAGTGTATGAGTGAGTGTATGAGTGAGTGAGTGTACGAGTGGGTGAGTGTATGGTTGAGTGTACGAGTGGGTGAGTGTATGAGTGAGTGAGTGTATGAGTGGGTGAGTGTATGAGTGAGTGTATGAGTGAGTGAGTGTATGAGTGGGTGAGTGTATGAGTGAGTGAGTGTACGAGTGGGTGAGTGTATGAGTGAGTGAGTGTATGAGTGGGTGAGTGTATGAGTGAGTGTATGAGTGAGTGAGTGAAAGTGGTTGCGTGAGAAAGAGTGAGTGAATGAATAAGTGAGTGAATGAGTGAATGTGTAAGTGAGAGAATGAATGAGTGAATGAGTGAGTGAGTGAATGAATGAATGAGAGAGAGAATGAGAGAGTGAGTGAATGAGCGAGTGTATGAGAGAGTGAGTGTATGAGTAAGTAAGTGAGTGAATGAATGAGTGAGTGTATGAGTGAATGAGTGAGAGGGTGAGAGAGACAGTGAATGAGTAAGTGAGAGAGTGAATGAATGAGTGAGCGAATGAGTGAATGAGCGAGCGAGTGAATGAGTGAGTGAATTAATAAGTGAATGAATGAGTGAGTGAATAAGTAAGTGAATGAGTGAATGAGCAAGTGAGTGAGAGAGTGAGTGAATGAATGAGTGAATGAGTAAGTAAGTGAGTGAGAGACTGATTGAATGAATAAGTGAATGAATGAGCGAGCGAGTGAGTGTATGAGTGAGTGAGTGTATGAGTGAGTGTATGAGTGAGTAAGTGAGAGAATGAGTGAGTGAATGAGTGAATGAATGAGTAAGTGAGTGAATGAATGAGTGAGTGAATGAGTAAGTGAGAGAGTGAGAGACTGATTGAATGAATAAGTGAATGAATGAGTGAGTGAGTGAATGAATGAATGAGTGAGTGAATGAATGAATGAGTGAGTGAGTGTATGAGTGAGTGAGTGTGTGAGTGAGCGATGTGAATGAGTAAGTAAGTGAGTGAATGAATGAGTAAGTGAGTGAATGAATGAGTGAGTGAATGAGTAAGTGAGAGAGTGAGAGACTGATTGAATGAATAAGTGAATGAATGAGTGAGTGAGTGAATGAATGAATGAGTGAGTGAATGAATGAATGAGTGAGTGAGTGTATGAGTGAGTGAGTGTGTGAGTGAGCGAGTGAATGAGTAAGTAAGTGAGTGAATGAATGAGTGAATGAATGAGTAAGTGAGAGAGTGAGAGACTGATTGAATGAATAAGTGAATGAATGAGCGAGCGAGCGAGTGAACGAGCTCACCGGCCACGCTCGTCCACTCGCTCCCGCTCGGGATCAAGGGCGTGGGGGACTGGCGCAGGATGGCCTTGAGCGCGCTCGCCGCCACGTCCACGTTCCCATGGCCGGGCTCCAGGATGGTCGAGCGGGGGTCTGCCCAGAGCCTCTCCACCAGAGCCTCGGTGACGCTGGCGACGCCGCAAGTTCGGTAGACGCCCTCTTTGAAGAGGCCTGAGACAGTGAGGCAGTGACACAGTGAGACCATGACCCAATGACCCAGTGACCCAATGACCCGATGACACAGTGACCCGATGATCCAGTGACCCAATGACCCAGTGACCCAATGACTCGATGACACAGTGACCCGATGATCCAGTGACCCAATGACCCAGTGACCCAATGACCTGATGACACAGTGACCCGATGATCCAGTGACCCAATGACCCAGTGACCCAATGACTTGATGACACAGTGACCCGATGATCCAGTGACCCGATGATCCAGTGACCCAATGACCCAGTGACCCAATGACTCGATGACACAGTGACCCGATGACCCAGTGACCCAATGACTCGATGACACAGTGCCCCGATGATCCAGTGACCCAATGACCCGATGACACAGTGACCCGATGACTTGATGACACAGTGACCCGATGATCCAGTGACCCAATGACCCGATGACACAGTGACCCAATGACCTGATGACACAGTGACCCGATGATCCAGTGACCCAATGACCCAGTGACCCAGTGACCCAATGACTCGATGACACAGTGCCCCGATGATACAGTGACCCAATGACCCGATGATCCAGTGACCCAGTGACCCAATGACCCAGTGACCCAATGACTCGATGACACAGTGACCCGATGATCCAGTGACCCAATGACCCGATGATCCAGTGACCCAATGACCCGATGACACAGTGACCCGATGACTCGATGACACAGTGACCCGATGATCCAGTGACCCAATGACCCGATGGCACAGTGACCCAATGACCCGATGATCCAGTGACCCAATGACCCAGTGACCCAATGACCCAGTGACCCAGTGACATACTTCACCCCAACCCACCCATCAAACCCACCCCCCCACCCCCCACCCACCCTCTACCCCCACCCTCTACCCCCACCCCCCCACCCCCCACCCACCCCCCCCCACCCCCCCACCCCCCCCACCCCCCCACCCCCCCCACCCCCCACCCCCCCCCCCCACCCCCCCCCCACCCCCCACCCACCGTACTGCTCCACGTGCTCCACGCACTTGGCGACTGCGAGCACGACGTCCTCGTCTGTGATTGGCTGCTGCGAGAGGGGCCGCCCGGCCCCGCCCCGCGCCGATTGGACCAATGAGGAGGCGCGGGCCGGGCCAGAGATGCCGGGCAGACGGATGCAGAGAGACCTGCAGCCAGTCACGTGGGTCAGATGTTGATTACCTCGCCTGGTGCACAGGAGGTCGTGGGTTCCATGCTGAGATGTTGACTACCTCACCTGGTGCACAGGAGGTCGTGGGTTCCATGCTGACTACCTCACCTGGTGCACAGGAGGTCGTGGGTTCTATGCTGAGATGTTGACTACCTCGCCTGGTGCACAGGAGGTCGTGGGTTCCATGCTGAGATGTTGACTACCTCGCCTGGTGCACAGGAGGTCGTGGGTTCCATGCTGAGATGTTGACTACCTCACCTGGTACACAGGAGGTCGTGGGTTCCATGCTGAGATGTTGACTACCTTGCCTGGTACGCAGGAGGTCGTGGGTTCCATGCTGAGATGTTGACTACCTCGCCTGGTGCACAGGAGGTCGTGGGTTCCATGCTGAGATGTTGACTACCTCGCCTGGTACGCAGGAGGTCGTGGGTTCCATGCTGAGATGTTGACTACCTCGCCTGGTACGCAGGAGGTCGTGGGTTCCATGCTGAGATGTTGACTACCTCGCCTGGTACGCAGGAGGTCGTGGGTTTGATCCTGGTGTCCATGCGTCTCTGTGTGTGTCTATGGGTCTCTATGGATATCCCCCAGTGTGACCCCAGCGTGACCCCAACGTGACCCCACCGTGACCCCACCGTGACCCCAGCGTGACCCTGAAGAGTGACATCCTACAGCCTCACCAGTTCCTGTCCTTGAGCCTGACGGAGGTTTCCGGCTTCGCCCGGCTCCCCTCGCTGGTCACGCCTGGCGCAGACAGACGGACAGACAGACGGACGGACATGCCAACAACACGCGTGTGTGTGTGTGCGTGTAAAAACAGACAGCCACAGAGACCCTCAGAGACCCATAGAGGCACATATGCTCACAGAGACCGACAGAGACCCAGAGACCCATAGGCCCACACTGACCCACGGAGACCCACATAGACCCATAGAGACCCACAGAGACCCACAGAGATCAACAGAGACCCACATAGACCCTCAGAGACCCACAGAGAACCACAGAGACCCACAGAGACCTACAGAGACCCACATAGACCCTCAGAGACCCTCAGAGACACACAGAGACCCATAGAGACCCACAGAGATCAACAGAGACCCACAGAGACACACAGAGACCCACAGAGACCCACAGAGACCCTCAGAGACCCACAGAGACCCATAGAGACCCATAGAGACCCATCTAGACCCACAGAGACCCATAGAGACCCATCTAGACCCATAGAGACCCATAGAGACCCATAACTACCCACAGAGCCCCACATAGACCCACAGAGACCCTCAGAGACCCACAGAGCCCCACATAGACCCACAGAGACCCACACAGACCCACATAGACCCACAGAGCCCCACAGAGACCCAAATAGACCCACAGCGACCCAAAGAGACCCACAGAGACCAAAATAGACCCACAGAGACCCTCAGAGACCCACAGAGACCCAAATAGACTCACAGAGACCCAGAGAGACCCACAGAGACCCAAATAGACTCACAGAGACCCTCAGAGACCCACATAGACCCACACAGACCCACAGAGACCCACAGAGACTCACAGAGACCCACATAGACCCATAGAGACCCACATAGACCCACAGAGACCCACAGAGACCCACAGAGACTCACAGAGACCCACAAAAACCCACAGAGCCCCACAAAGACCAACAGAGACCCACAGAGACCCACAGAGACCCATAGACACCCACAGATACCCACAGAGACCCACAGAGCCCCACAGCGACTCAGAGAGACTCACAGAGCCCCACAGAGCCCCACATAGACCCACAGAGACCCACACAGCTCCACAGAGACCCAATTAGACCCACAAAGCCCTACATAGACTCACAGAGCTCCACAGAGACCCAGAGAGACACACAGAGACCCAGAGAGACACACAGAGACCCACAGAGACCCAGAGAGACACACAGAGACCCACAGAGACCCGGAGAGACAGACAGAGACCCACAGAGACCCAGAGAGACACACAGAGACCCACAGAGACCCAGAGAGACACACAGAGACCCACAGAGACCCAGAGAGACACATAGAGACCCACAGAGACCCATAGACACCCACAGAGACCCACAGAGACCCAGAGAGACACACAGAGAGTCACAGAGACCCACAGAGACCCACAGAGACCCTGAGAGATGCACAGAGACCCACAGAGACCCAGAGAGACACACAGAGACACACAGAGACCCACAGAGACCCATAGACACCCACAGAGACCCACAGAGACCCAGAGAGACACACAGAGACCCACAGAGACCCACAGAGACCCACAGAGACTCACAGAGACACACAGAGACCCACAGAGACCCATAGACACCCACAGAGACCCACAGAGACCCAGAGAGACACACAGAGACTCACAGGGACACACAGAGACCCACATAGACCCACAGAGACCCACAGAGACTCACATAGACCCAGAGACCTACATAGACCCACAGAGACCCACAGAGACCCATATAGACCCTCAGAGACCCACAAAGACCCACAGAATCCCACAGAATCCCACAGAGACCCATATAGACCCACAGAGACCCACAGAGACCCACATAGACCCACATAGACCCAGAGACCTACATAGACCTACAGAGACCCACAGAGACCCTCAGAGACCCACAGAGACCCACAGAGACCCATATAGACCCACAGAGACCCACAGAAACCCACAGAGACCCACAGAGACCCACAGCGACCCACATAGACCCACACAGAACGACATAGACCCACATAGACCCACAGAGACCCACAGAGCCCCAGAGACCCACACAGACCCACACAGACCCACAGAGACCCACAGAGACCCATATAGACCCACACAGACCCAGAGACCCACAGAGACCCATATAGACCCACACAGACCCACAGAGACCCACAGAGACCCATATAGACCCACACAGACCCACATAAACCCACACAGACCCACAGAGCCCCAGAGACCCACACAGACCCACAGAGACCCACAGAGACCCACATAGACCCACAGAGACTCACATAGACCCAGAGACCTACATAGACCCACAGAGACCCACAGAGACCCATATAGACCCTCAGAGACCCACAAAGACCCACAGAATCCCACAGAATCCCACAGAGACCCATATAGACCCTCAGAGACCCACAGAACCCCACATAGACCCACAGAGCCCCACATAGACCCACAGAGACCCAGAGACCTACATAGACCTACAGAGACCCACAGAGACCCTCAGAGACCCACAGAGACCCACAGAGACCCATATAGACCCACAGAGACCCACAGAAACCCACAGAGACCCACAGAGACCCAGAGAGACCCACATAGACCCACATAGACCCACAGAGACCCACATAGACCCTCAGAGACCCACAGAACCCCACATAGACCCACAGAGCCCCACATAGACCCACATAGACCCAGAGACCTACATAGACCTACAGAGACCCACAGAGACCCTCAGAGACCCACAGAGACCCACAGAGACCCATATAGACCCACAGAGACCCACAGAAACCCACAGAGACCCACAGAGACCCAGAGAGACCCACATAGACCCACATAGACCCACAGAGACCCACATAGACCCACATAGACCCACAGAGACCCACATAGACCCACAGAGACCCATATAGACCCACAGAGACCCACATAGACCCAGAGACCCACATAGACCCACAGCGACCCACATAGACCCACAGAGACCCACATAGACCCACAGAGACCCACATAGACCCACATAGACCCACAGAGACCCACAGAGCCCCACAGCGACCCACATAGACCCACACAGACCCACATAGACCCACATAGACCCACAGAGACCCACAGAGCCCCAGAGACCCACACAGACCCACACAGACCCACAGAGACCCACAGAGACCCATATAGACCCACACAGACCCAGAGACCCACAGAGACCCATATAGACCCACACAGACCCACAGAGACCCACAGAGACCCATATAGACCCACACAGACCCACATAAACCCACACAGACCCACAGAGCCCCAGAGACCCACACAGACCCACAGAGACCCACAGAGACCCACATAGACCCACAGAGACTCACATAGACCTACAGAGACCCACATAGACTCACATAGACCCACACAGTTCCACAGAGACTCACATAGACCCAGATACCTACATAGACCCACAGAGACCCACAGAGACCCATATAGACCCTCAGAGACCCACAAAGACCCACAGAATCCCACAGAATCCCACAAAGACCCATATAGACCCTCAGAGACCCACAGAACCCCACATAGACCCACAGAGCCCCACATAGACCCACAGAGACCCACATAGACTCACATAGACCCAGAGACCTACATAGACCCACAGAGACCCACAGAGACCCATATAGACCCTCAGAGACCCACAAAGACCCACAGAATCCCACAGAATCCCACAGAGACCCATATAGACCCTCAGAGACCCACATAACCCCACATAGACCCACAGAGCCCCACAGAATCCCACAGAGACCCACAGAGACCCAG
>NW_026891726.1:0-31462 GCF_015708825.2 Lethenteron reissneri
CAGACTCAGCACAGAGACCCACAGATCAAACTGAGACCCACAGATCAGCACAGAGACCCACAGACTCAGCACAGAGACCCATAGACTCAACACTGAGACCACAGACTCAGCACAGAGACCCAACGACTCAGCACAGAGACCACAGACTCACACTGAGACCCACAGACTCAGCACAGAGACCCACAGACTCACACTGAGACCCAAGACTCAGCACTGAGACCCACAGACTCAGCACTGAGACCCACAGACTCAGCACAGAGACCACAGACTCAACACTGGACCACAGACTCAGCACTGGGACCCACGAATCAGCACAGAGACCCACAGACTCAGCACTGGGACCCACAGACTCAGCACAGAGACCCACAGACTCAGCACTGAGACCGCAGACTCAGCACTGAGACCCACAGACTCAACACTGAGACCCACAGACTCAGCACTGCCACCCATTGGCTCAGCACTGAGACCCACAGACTCAGCACTGAGCCCACAGACTCAGCACTGAGACCCACAGACTCGCACTGAGACCACAGACTCAGCACTGCATCCATAGATCAGCACTGAGAACCCACAGACTCAGCACTGAGACCCACAGACTCAGCAGAGACCCACAGACTCAGCACTGAGACCCACAGACTCAGCACTGAGACCCACAGACTCAGCACTGAGACCCACAGACTCAGCACTGATCCATAGAACTCAGCACTGAGACCCACAGACTCAGCATTGAGACCACAGACTCAGCACTGAGACCCACAGACTCAGCATTGAGACCCACAGACTCAGCATTGAGACCCACAGACTCAACACTGAGACCCACAGACTCAGCATTGAGACCCACAGACTCAGAACTGAGACCCACAGACTCAACACAGAGACCCACAGACTCAACACTGAGACCTACAGACTCACCACAGAGACCCACAGACTCAGCATTGAGACCCACAGACTCAGAACTGAGACCCACAGACTCAACACTGAGACCCACAGACTCAACACTGAGACCCACAGACTCAGCACTGAGACCCACAGACTCAACACTGAGACCCACAGACTCAACACTGAGACCCACAGACTCAGCACTGAGACCCATAGACTCAGCACTGAGACCCACAGACTCAGCACTGAGACCCATAGACTCAGCACTGAGACCCATAGACTCAGCACTGAGACCCACAGACTCAGCACTGAGACCCACAGACTCAACACTGAGACCCACAGACTCAGCACTGAGACCCACAGACTCACACTGAGACCCACAGATCAGCACTGAGACCACACAGATCAGCACTGAGACCCACAGACTCAGCACTGAGACCCACAGACTCAGCACTGAGACCCACAGACTCAGCACTGAGACCCACAGACTCAGCACTGAGACCCACAGACTCAGCACTGAGACCCACAGACTCAGCACTGAGACCCACAGACTCAGCACTGAGACCCACAGACTCAGCACTGAGACCCACAGACTCAGCACTGAGACCCACAGACTCAGCACTGAGACCCACAGACCAGCATGAGACCCACAGACTCAACACTGAGACCCACAGACTAAACACTGAGACCCACAGATCAGCACTGAGACCACAGACTCAACACTGAGACCCACAGACTCAGCACTGAGACCCACAGACTCAGCACAGAGACCCACAGACTCAGCACTGAGACCCACAGACTCAGTACAGAGACCCACAGACTCAGCACTGAGACCCGCAGACTCAGCACTGAGACCCACAGACTCAACACTGAGACCCACAGAACTCAGCATGAGACCCACAGACTCAACACTGAGACCCACAGACTCAGCACAGAGACCCACAGACTCAGCACTGAGACCCACAGACTCAGCACAGAGACCCACAGACTCAGCATGGACCCACAGACTCAACACTGGACCCACAGACTCAGCACGAGACCCACAGACTCAACACTGAGACCCACAGACTCAGCACTGAGACCCACAGACTCAGCACTGAGACCCATAGACTCAGCACTGAGACCCACAGACTCAGCACTGAGACCCACAGACTCAGCACAGAGACCCACAGACTCAACACTGAGACCACAGACTCAGCACTGAGACCCACAGACTCAGCAACTGAGACCCATAGACTCAGCACTGAGACCCATAGATTCAGCACTGAGACCCATAGACTCAGCACTGAGACCCATAGATCAGCACTGAGACCCACAGACTCAGCACTGAGACCCATAGACTCACACTGAGCCACAGACTCAGCACGGAGACCCACAGACTCAGCACGGAGACCCACAGACTCAGCACTGAGACCCACAGACTCAACACTGAGACCCACAGACACAACACTGAGACCCACAGACTCAGCACAGAGACCCACAGACTCAGCACTGAGACCCACAGACTCAACACTGAGACCCACAGACTCAACACTGAGACCCACAGACTCAGCACAGAGACCCATAGACTCAACACTGAGACCCACAGACTCAGCACAGAGACCCACAGACTCAGCACTGAGACCCATAGACTCAGCACTGAGACCCATAGACTCAGCACTGAGACCCACAGACTCAGCACTGAGACCCATAGACTCAGCACTGAGACCCACAGACTCAGCACTGAGACCCATAGACTCAGCACTGAGACCCACAGACTCAGCACTGAGACCCACAGACTCAACACTGAGACCACAGACTCAGCACTGAGACCCACAGACTCAGCACAGACCCACAGACTCAACACTGAGACCCACAGACTCAGCACAGAGACCACAGACTCAGAGGACCACAGACTCAACACTGAGACCCACAGACTCAGCACAGAGACCCACAGACTCAGCACAGAGACCCATAGACTCAGCACTGAGACCCCAGACTCAACACTGCGACCCACAGACTCAACACTGAGACCCACAGACTCACCACTGAGACCCACAGACTCAACACTGAGACCCACAGACTCAACACTGAGACCCACAGACTCAACACTGAGACCCACAGACTCAGCACTGAGACCACAGACTCAGCACTGAGACCCACAGACTCAGCACTGAGACCCACAGACTCAGCACGAGACCCACAGACTCAACACTGAGACCCCAGACTCAGCACAGAGACCCACAGACTCAGCACAGAGACCCATAGACTCAACACTTAGACCCACAGACTCAGCACAGAGACCCACAGACTCAACACTGAGACCCACAGACTCAGCACAGAGACCCACAGATCAACACTGAGACCCACAGACTCACCACTGAGACCACAGACTCACCACTGCCACCCACAGACTCAGCACTGAGACCCACAGACTCAGCACTGAGACCCACAGACTCACCACTGAGACCCACAGACTCACCACTGAGACCCACAGACTCAGCACTGAGACCCACAGATCAGCACGAGACCCACAGACTCAGCACTGAGACCCACAGACTCAGCACTCATCCACAGACTCAGCACTGAGACCCACAGACTCAGCACTGAGACCCACAGACTCAGCACTGAGACCCACAGACTCAGCACTGAGACCCACAGACTCAGCACTGCCATCCATAGGCTCAGCACTGAGACCCACAGACTCAGCACTGAGACCCACAGACTCAGCACTGAGACCCACAGACTCAGCACTGAGACCCACAGACTCAACACTGAGACCCACAGACTCAGCACAGAGACCCACAGACTCAGCACTGAGACCCACAGACTCAGCACTGGGACCCACAGACTCAGCACTGAGACCCACAGACTCAGCACTGAGACCCACAGACTCAGCACTGAGACCCACAGACTCAGCACAGAGACCCACAGACTCAACACTGAGACCCACAGACTCAGCACAGAGACCCACAGACTCAGCACAGAGACCCATAGACTCAACACTGAGACCCACAGACTCAGCACAGAGACCCACAGACTCAGCACAGAGACCCACAGACTCAACACTGAGACCCACAGACTCAGCACAGAGACCACACCAATCAACTGAGACCCACAGACTCAGCACTGAGCCCACCAGACTCAGCACTGAGACCACAGACTCAGCACAGAGACCCACAGACTCAACACTGAGACCCACAGACTCAGCACAGAGACCCACAGACTCAGCACAGAGACCCACAGACTCAGCACAGAGACCCACAGACTCAGCACTGAGACCCGCAGACTCAGCACTGAGACCCACAGACTCAACACTGAGACCCACAGACTCAGCACTGCCACCCATTGGCTCAGCACTGAGACCCACAGACTCAGCACTGAGACCCACAGACTCAGCACTGAGACCCACAGACTCAGCACTGCCATCCATAGACTCAGCACTGAGACCCACAGACTCAGCACTGAGACCCACAGACTCAGCACTGAGACCCACAGACTCAGCATGAGACCCACAGACTCAGCACTGAGACCACAGACTCAGCACTGGACCCACAGACTCAGCACTGCCATCCATAGATCAGCACTGAGACCCACAGACTCAGCATGAGACCCACAGACTCAGCACTGAGACCCACAGACTCAGCATTGAGACCCACAGACTCAACACTGAGACCCACAGACTCAGCATGAGACCCAGACTCAGCACTGAGACCCACAGACTCAACACAGAGACCCACAGATCAGCACTGAGACCCACAGACTCAACATGAGACCACAGACTCAGCACTGAGACCCACAGACTCAGCACTGAGACCCACAGACTCAACACGACCCACAGACTCAGCATGAGACCCACAGACTCAGAACTGAGACCCACAGACTCAACACAGAGACCCACAGACTCAACACTGAGACCTACAGACTCACACAGAGACCCACAGACTCCAGCATTGAGACCCACAGACTCAGAACTGAGACCCACAGACTCAACACTGAGAACCACAGACTCAACACTGAGACCCACAGACTCAGCACTGAGACCACAGACTCAACACTGAGACCCACAGACTCAACACTGAGACCCACAGACTCAGCACTGAGACCCATAGACTCAGCACTGAACCACAGACTCAGCACTGAGACCCATAGACTCAGCACTGAGACCCATAGACTCAGCACTGAACCATAGACTCAGCACTGAGACCCACAGACTCAACACTGAGACCCACAGATCAGCACTGAGACCACAGACTCAACACTGAGACCCACAGACTCAGCACTGAGACCCACAGACTCAGCACTGAGACCCACAGACTCAGCACTGAGACCACAGACTCAGCACTGAGACCCATAGACTCAGCACTGAGACCCACAGACTCAGCACTGAGACCCACAGACTCAGCACTGAGACCCACAGACTCAGCACTGAGACCCACAGACTCAGCACTGAGACCCACAGACTCAGCACTGAGACCCACAGACTCAGCACTGCATCCATAGACTCAGCACTGAGACCACAGACTCAGCACTGAGACCCACAGACTCAGCACTGAGACCCACAGACTCAGCACTGAGACCCACAGACTCAGCACTGAGACCCACAGACTCAGCACTGAGACCCACAGACTCAGCACTGAGACCCACAGACTCAGCACTGAGACCCACAGACTCAGCATTGAGACCCACAGACTCAACACTGAGACCCACAGACTCAACACTGAGACCCACAGACTCAGCACTGAGACCCACAGACTCAACACTGAGACCCACAGACTCAGCACTGAGACCCACAGACTCAGCACAGAGACCCACAGACTCAGCACTGAGACCCACAGACTCAGTACAGAGACCCACAGACTCAGCACTGAGACCCGCAGACTCAGCACTGAGACCCACAGACTCAACACTGAGACCCACAGACTCAGCACTGAGACCCACAGACTCAACACTGAGACCCACAGACTCAGCACAGAGACCCACAGACTCAGCACTGAGACCCACAGACTCAGCACTGAGACCCACAGACTCAGCACTGAGACCCAAGACTCAGCCACTGAGACCCAAGACTCAACACTGAGACCCACAGACTCAGCACAGAGACCCACAGACTCAACACTGAGACCCAACGCTCAGCACTGAGACCCACAGACTCAGCACTGAGACCCATAGACTCAGCACTGAGACCCACAGACTCAGCACTGAGACCCACAGACTCAGCACAGAGACCCACAGACTCAACACTGAGACCCACAGACTCAGCACTGAGACCCACAGACTCAGCACTGAGACCCATAGACTCAGCACTGAGACCCATAGACTCAGCACTGAGACCCATAGACTCAGCACTGAGACCCATAGACTCAGCACTGAGACCCACAGACTCAGCACTGAGACCCATAGACTCAACACTGAGACCCACAGACTCAGCACAGAGACCCACAGACTCAGCACGGAGACCCACAGACTCAGCACGGAGACCCACAGACTCAGCACTGAGACCCACAGACTCAACACTGAGACCCACAGACACAACACTGAGACCCACAGACTCAGCACAGAGACCCACAGACTCAGCACTGAGACCCACAGACTCAACACTGAGACCCACAGACTCAACACTGAGACCCACAGACTCAGCACAGAGACCCATAGACTCAACACTGAGCCACAGACTCAGCACAGAGACCCACAGACTCAGCACCTGAGACCCATAGACTCGCACTGAGACCCATAGACTCAGCACTGAGACCCACAGACTCAGCACTGAGACCCATCAGACTTTCAGCACTGAGACCCACAGGCTCACGCACTGAGACCCATAGACTCAGCACTGAGACCCACAGACTCAGCACTGAGACCACAGACTCACCACTGAGACCCACAGACTCAGCACTGAGACCCACAGACTCAGCCACAGAGACCCACAGACTCAACACTGAGACCCACAGACTCAGCACAGAGACCCACAGACTCAGCACAGAGACCCACAGACTCAACACTGAGACCACAGACTCAGCACAGAGACCCACAGACTCAGCACAGAGCCCCATAGACTCAGCACTGAGACCCACAGACTCAACCCTGCCGACCCACAGACTCAACACTGAGACCCACAGACTCAGTCACTGAGACCCACAGACATCACCACTGAGACCCACAGACTCAACACTGAGACCCACAGACTCAGCACTGGACCCACAGACTCAGCACTGAGACCCACAGACTCAGCACTGAGACCCACAGACTCAGCACTGAGACCCACAGACTCAGCACTGAGACCCACAGACTCAGCACAGAGACCCACAGACTCAACACTGAGACCCACAGACTCAGCACAGAGACCCACAGACTCAGCACAGAGACCCATAGACTCAACACTTAGACCCACAGACTCAGCACAGAGACCCACAGACTCAGCACTGAGACCCATAGACTCAGCACTGAGACCCACAGACTCAGCACTGAGACCCACAGACTCAACACTGAGACCCACAGACTCAGCACTGAGACCCACAGACTCAGCACAGAGACCCACAGACTCAACACTGAGACCCACAGACTCAGCACAGAGACCCACAGACTCAGCACAGAGACCCACAGACTCAACACTGAGACCCACAGACTCAGCACAGAGACCCACAGACTCAGCACAGAGACCCATAGACTCAGCACTGAGACCCACAGACTCAACACTGCGACCCACAGACTCAACACTGAGACCCACAGACTCAGCACTGAGACCCACAGACTCAACACTGAGACCCACAGACTCAACACTGAGACCCACAGACTCAGCACTGGGACCCACAGACTCAGCACTGAGACCCACAGACTCAGCACTGAGACCCACAGACTCAGCACTGAGACCCACAGACTCAGCACAGAGACCCACAGACTCAACACTGAGACCCACAGACTCAGCACAGAGACCCACAGACTCAGCACAGAGACCCATAGACTCAACACTTAGACCCACAGACTCAGCACAGAGACCCACAGACTCAACACTGAGACCCACAGACTCAGCACAGAGACCCACAGACTCAACACTGAGACCCACAGACTCAGCACTGAGACCCACAGACTCAGCACTGAGACCCACAGACTCAGCACAGAGACCCACAGACTCAACACTGAGACCCACAGACTCAGCACTGGGACCCACAGACTCAGCACTGAGACCCACAGACTCAGCACTGGGACCCACAGACTCAGCACAGAGACCCACAGACTCAGCACTGGGACCCACAGACTCAGCACAGAGACCCACAGACTCAGCACTGAGACCCACAGACTCAGCACTGAGACCCGCAGACTCAGCACTGAGACCCACAGACTCAACACTGAGACCCACAGACTCAGCACTGCCACCCATTGGCTCAGCACTGAGACCCACAGACTCAGCACTGAGACCCACAGACTCAGCACTGAGACCCACAGACTCAGCACTGAGACCCACAGACTCAGCACTGCCATCCATAGACTCAGCACTGAGACCCACAGACTCAGCACTGAGACCCACAGACTCAGCACTGAGACCCACAGACTCAGCACTGAGACCCACAGACTCAGCACTGAGAC
This sequence comes from Lethenteron reissneri, assembly GCF_015708825.2. Classification (NCBI taxonomy): domain Eukaryota; kingdom Metazoa; phylum Chordata; class Hyperoartia; order Petromyzontiformes; family Petromyzontidae; genus Lethenteron; species Lethenteron reissneri. The sequence continues at coordinate 8,443 of NW_026891726.1, forward strand.
CCACAGACTCAGCACTGCCATCCATAGACTCAGCACTGAGACCCACAGACTCAGCACTGAGACCCACAGACTCAGCACTGAGACCCACAGACTCAGCACTGAGACCCACAGACTCAGCACTGAGACCCACAGACTCACCACAGAGACCCACAGACTCAGCATTGAGACCCACAGACTCAGCACTGAGACCCACAGACTCAGCATTGAGACCCACAGACTCAACACTGAGACCCACAGACTCAACACTGAGACCCACAGACTCAGCACTGAGACCCACAGACTCAACACTGAGACCCACAGACTCAGCACTGAGACCCACAGACTCAACACAGAGACCTACAGACTCACCACAGAGACCCACAGACTCAGCATTGAGACCCACAGACTCAGCACTGAGACCCACAGACTCAACACTGAGACCCACAGACTCAACACTGAGACCCACAGACTCAGCACTGAGACCCACAGACTCAACACTGAGACCCACAGACTCAACACTGAGACCCACAGACTCAGCACTGAGACCCATAGACTCAGCACTGAGACCCACAGACTCAGCACTGAGACCCATAGACTCAGCACTGAGACCCATAGACTCAGCACTGAGACCACAGACTCAGCACTGAGACCCACAGACTCAACACTGAGACCCACAGGACTCAGCACTGAGACCCACAGACTCAACACTGAGACCCACAGACTCAGCACTGAGACCCACAGACTCAGCACTGAGACCCACAGACTCAGCACTGAGACCCACAGACTCAGCACTGCCATCCATAGACTCAGCACTGAGACCCACAGACTCAGCACTGAGACCCACAGACTCAGCACTGAGACCCACAGACTCAGCACTGAGACCCACAGACTCAGCACTGAGACCCACAGACTCAACACTGAGACCCACAGACTCAGCACTGAGACCCACAGACTCAACACTGAGACCCACAGACTCACCACAGAGACCTACAGACTCACCACAGAGACCCACAGACTCAGCATTGAGACCCACAGACTCAGCACTGAGACCCACAGACTCAACACTGAGACCCACAGACTCAACACTGAGACCCACAGACTCAGCACTGAGACCCACAGACTCAGCACTGAGACCCACAGACTCAACACTGAGACCCACAGACTCACCACAGAGACCTACAGACTCACCACAGAGACCCACAGACTCAACACTGAGACTCACAGACTCAGCACTGAGACCCACAGACTCAACACTGAGACCCATAGACTCAGCACTGAGACCCACAGACTCAGCACTGAGACCCATAGACTCAGCACTGCCACGCATAGACTCAGCACTGAGACCCACAGACTCAGCACTGAGACCCATAGACTCAGCACTGAGACCCACAGACTCAGCACTGAGACCCACAGACTCAGCACTGAGACCCATAGACTCAGCACTGAGACCACAGACTCAGCGCTGAGACCCACAGACTCACTGAGACCCACAGACTCACCACAGAGACCCACAGACTCAGCATTGAGACCCACAGACTCAACACTGAGACCCACAGACTCAGCACAGAGACCCACAGACTCAGCACAGAGACCCACAGACTCAACACTGAGACCCACAGACTCAGCACAGAGACCCACAGACTCAACACTGAGACCCACAGACTCAGCACTGAGACCCACAGACTCAGCACTGAGACCCACAGACTCAGCACAGAGACCCACAGACTCAACACTGAGACCCACAGACTCAGCACTGGGACCCACAGACTCAGCACTGAGACCCACAGACTCAGCACTGGGACCCACAGACTCAGCACAGAGACCCACAGACTCAGCACTGGGACCCACAGACTCAGCACAGAGACCCACAGACTCAGCACTGAGACCCACAGACTCAGCACTGAGACCCGCAGACTCAGCACTGAGACCCACAGACTCAACACTGAGACCCACAGACTCAGCACTGCCACCCATTGGCTCAGCACTGAGACCCACAGACTCAACACTGAGACCCACAGACTCAGCACTGAGACCCACAGACTCAACACTGAGACCCACAGACTCAGCACTGAGACCCACAGACTCAGCACTGAGACCACAGACTCACAGAGACCTACAGACTCACCACAGAGACCCACAGACTCAGCATGAGACCCACAGACTCAGCACTGAGACCCACAGACTCAACACTGAGACCCACAGACTCAACACTGAGACCCACAGACTCAGCACTGAGACCCACAGACTCACACTGAGACCACAGACTCAGCACTGAGACCACAGACTCAACACTGAGACCCATAGACTCAGCACTGAGACCCACAGACTCAGCACTGAGACCCAGACTCAGCACTGACGCACAGACTCAGCACTGAGACCCACAGACTCAGCACTGAGACCCAAGACTCAGCACTGAGACCCACAGACTCAGCACTGAGACCCACAGACTCAGCACTGAGACCCAGACTCAGCACTGAGACCCACAGACTCAGCACTGAGACCCACAGACTCACTGAGACCCACAGACTCCACAGAGACCCACAGACTCAGCATTGAGACCCACAGACTCAGCACTGAGACCCACAGACTCAGCATGAGACCCACAGACTCACACTGAGACCCACAGACTCAGCACAGAGACCCACAGACTCAGCACAGAGACCCACAGACTCAACACTGAGACCCACAGACTCACACTGAGACCCACAGACTCACACTGAGACCCACAGACTCAGCACTGAGACCCACAGACTCAGCACTGAGACCCACAGACTCAGCACGAGACCCACAGATCAAACTGAGACCCACAGACTCAGCACTGGAGACCCACAGACTCAGCACTGAGACCACAGACTCAGCACTGGACCCAAAGACTCAGCACAGAGACCCACAGACTCAGCACTGGGACCACAGACTCAGCACAGAGACCCACAGACTCAGCACTGAGACCCACAGACTCAGCACTGAGACCCACAGACTCAGCACTGAGACCCACAGACTCACACTGAGACCCACAGACTCAGCACTGCCACCCATGGCTCAGCACTGAGACCCACAGACTCAGCACTGAGACCCACAGACTCAGCACTGAGACCCACAGACTCAGCACTGAGACCCACAGACTCAGCACTGAGACCCACAGACTCAGCACTGACCCACAGACTCAGCACTGAGACCACAGACTCAGCACTGAGACCCACAGACTCAGCACTGAGACCCACAGACTCAGCACTGAGACCCACAGACTCAGCAGAGACCCACAGACTCAGCACTGAGACCCACAGACTCAGCACTGCACCATAGACTCAGCACTGAGACCCACAGACTCAGCACTGAGACCCACAGACTCAGCACTGAGACCCACAGACTCAGACTGAGACCCACAGACTCAGCGCTGAGACCCACAGACTCACACAGAGACCCACAGACTCAGCACCGAGACCCACAGACTCAACGCTGAGACCCACAGACTCAGCATGAGACCCACAGACTCAACACTGAGACCCACAGACTCAACACTGAGACCCACAGACTCGCACTGAGACCCACAGACTCACACTGAGACCCACAGACTCAGCACTGAGACCCACAGACTCAACACAGAGACCCACAGACTCACCACAGAGACCACAGACTCAGCATGAGACCCACAGACTCAGCACTGAGACCCACAGACTCAACACTGAGACCCACAGACTCAACACTGAGACCCACAGACTCAGCACTGAGACCCACAGACTCACACTGAGACCCACAGACTCAACACTGAGACCCACAGACTCAGCACTGAGACCCACAGACTCAGCACTGAGACCCACAGACTCAGCACTGAGACCCACAGACTCAGCACTGGACCCATAGACTCAGCACTGAGACCACAGACTCAGCACTGAGACCCACAGACTCAACACTGAGACCCACAGACTCAGCACTGAGACCCACAGACTCAACACTGAGACCCACAGACTCAGCACTGAGACCCACAGACTCAGCACTGAGACCCACAGACTCAGCACTGAGACCCACAGACTCAGCACTGAGACCCACAGACTCAGCACTGCCACCCATAGACTCAGCACTGAGACCCACAGACTCAGCACTGAGACCCACAGACTCAGCACTGAGACCCACAGACTCAGCACTGAGACCCACAGACTCAGCACTGAGACCCACAGACTCAGCACTGAGACCCACAGACTCAGCACTGAGACCCACAGACTCAGCACTGCCCACAGACTCAGCACTGAGACCCACAGACTCAGCACTGAGACCCACAGACTCAGCACTGAGACCCACAGACTCAGCACTGAGACCCACAGACTCAGCACTGAGACCCACAGACTCAGCACTGAGACCCACAGACTCAGCACTGAGACCCACAGACTCACCACAGAGACCCACAGACTCAGCATTGAGACCCACAGACTCAGCACTGAGACCCACAGACTCAGCACTGAGACCCACAGACTCAACACTGAGACCCACAGACTCAACACTGAGACCCACAGACTCAGCACTGAGACCCACAGACTCAACACTGAGACCCACAGACTCACACAGAGACCTACAGACTCACCACAGAGACCCACAGACTCAGCATTGAGACCCACAGACTCAGCACTGAGACCCACAGACTCAACACTGAGACCCACAGACTCAACACTGAGACCCACAGACTCAGCACTGAGACCCACAGACTCAACACTGAGACCCACAGACTCAGCACTGAGACCCACAGACTCAGCACTGAGACCCACAGACTCAGCACTGAGACCCACAGACTCAGCACTGAGACCACAGACTCAGCACTGAGACCCACAGACTCAGCACTGAGACCCACAGACTCAGCACTGACACCATAGACTCAGCACTGAGACCCACAGACTCAGCACTGAGACCCACAGACTCAGCACTGAGACCCACAGACTCAGCACTGAGACCCACAGACTCAGCACTGAGACCCACAGACTCACACTGAGACCCACAGACTCAGCATTGAGACCACAGACTCAGCACTGAGACCCACAGACTCAGCATTGAGACCCACAGACTCACACTGAGACCACAGACTCACACTGAGACCCACAGACTCAGCACTGAGACCCACAGACTCAACACTGAGACCCACAGACTCACCACAGAGACCACAGACTCACACAGAGACCCACAGACTCAGCATGAGACCCACAGACTCAGCACTGAGACCCACAGACTCAACACTGAGACCCACAGACTCAACACTGAGACCCACAGACTCAGCACTGAGACCCACAGACTCAACACTGAGACCCACAGACTCAGCACTGAGACCCACAACTCAACACTGAGACCCACAGACTCAGCACTGAGACCCACAGACTCAGCACTGAGACCCATAGACTCAGCACTGAGACCCACAGACTCAGCACTGAGACCCACAGACTCAGCACTGAGACCCATAGACTCAGCACTGAGACCCACAGACTCAGCGCTGAGACCCACAGACTCACTGAGACCCACAGACTCACCACAGAGACCCACAGACTCAGCATTGAGACCCACAGACTCAGCACTGAGACCCACAGACTCAGCATTGAGACCCACAGACTCAACACTGAGACCCACAGACTCAACACTGAGACCCACAGACTCAGCACTGAGACCCACAGACTCAACACTGAGACCCACAGACTCAGCACTGAGACCCACAGACTCAGCACTGAGACCCATAGACTCAGCACTGAGACCCATAGACTCAGCACTGAGACCCACAGACTCAGCACTGAGACCACAGACTCAGCACAGAGACCCACAGACTCAGCACTGAGACCCATAGACTCAGCACTGCCACAGACTCAGCACAGAGACCCACAGACTCAGCACTGAGACCCACAGACTCAGCACTGAGACCCACAGACTCAGCACTGAGACCCACAGACTCAGCACTGAGACCCATAGACTCAGCACTGAGACCCACAGACTCAGCGCTGAGACCCACAGACTCACTGAGACCCACAGACTCACCACAGAGACCCACAGACTCAGCACTGAGACCCACAGACTCAGCACTGAGACCCACAGACTCAGCATGAGACCCACAGACTCAACACTGAGACCCACAGACTCAGCACAGAGACCCACAGACTCAGCACAGAGACCCACAGACTCAAACACTGAGACCCACAGACTTCAGCAACAGAGACCCACAGACTCAACACTGAGACCCACAGACTCAGTACTGAGACCCACAGACTCAGCACTGAGACCCACAGACTCAGCACAGAGACCCACAGACTCAACACTGAGACCCACAGACTCAGCACTGGGACCCACAGACTCAGCACTGAGACCCACAGACTCAGCACTGGGACCCAAGACTCAGCACAGAGACCCACAGACTCAGCACTGGGACCCACAGACTCAGCACAGAGACCCACAGACTCAGCACTGAGACCCACAGACTCAGCACTGAGACCCACAGACTCAGCACTGAGACCCACAGACTCAACACTGAGACCACAGACTCAGCACTGACCCCAGACTCAGCACTGAGACCCACAGACTCAGCACTGAGACCCACAGACTCAGCACTGAGACCCACAGACTCAGCACTGAGACCCACAGACTCAGCACTGAGACCCACAGACTCAGCACTGCCACCCATAGACTCAGCACTGAGACCCACAGACTCAGCACTGAGACCCACAGACTCAGCACTGAGACCCACAGACTCAGCACTGAGACCCACAGACTCAGCACTGAGACCCACAGACTCAGCACTGAGACCCACAGACTCAGCACTGAGACCCACAGACTCAGCACAGAGACCCACAGACTCAGCACAGAGACCCACAGACTCAGTACAGAGACCCACAGACTCAGTACAGAGACCCACAGACTCAGCACTGAGACCCCACAGACTCAACACTGAGACCCACAGACTCAGCACAGAGACCCACCAGACTCAGCACAGAGACCCACAGACTCAGACAGAGACCCACAGACTCAGCACTGAGACCCAGACTCAGCACTGAGACCCACAGACTCAACACTGAGACCCACAGACTCAGCACTGAGACCCACAGACTCAGCACTGAGACCCACAGACTCAGCACAGAGACCCACAGACTCAGCACTGAGACCCACAGACTCAGCACTGAGACCCACAGACTCAGCACTGAGACCCACAGACTCAACACTGAGACCCACAGACTCAGCATGAGACCCACAGACTCCACAGAGACCCACAGACTCACACAGAGACCCACAGACTCAGCATGAGACCCACAGACTCACACTGAGACCCACAGACTCAGCACTGAGACCCACAGACTCAGCACTGAGACCCACAGACTCAGCACTGAGACCACAGACTCAGCACTGAGACCCACAGACTCACCACAGAGACCCACAGACTCAGCATGAGACCCACAGACTCAGCACTGAGACCCACAGACTCAGCACTGAGACCCACAGACTCACACTGAGACCCACAGACTCACACTGAGACCCACAGACTCAGCACTGAGACCCACAGACTCAGCATTGAGACCCACAGACTCAACACAGAGACCCACAGACTCAGCATTGAGACCCACAGACTCAACACTGAGACCCACAGACTCAGCATGAGACCCACAGACTCAGCACTGAGACCCACAGACTCAGCATGAGACCCACAGACTCAACACTGAGACCCCACAGACTCAACACTGAGACCCACAGACTCAGCACTGAGACCCACAGACTCAACACTGAGACCCACAGACTCAGCACTGAGACCCACAGACTCAACACAGAGACCCACAGACTCAACACTGAGACCCACAGACTCAACACTGAGACCCACAGACTCAGCACTGAGACCCACAGACTCACCACAGAGACCCACAGACTCAGCATTGAGACCCACAGACTCAGCACTGAGACCCACAGACTCACAACACTGAGACCCACAGACTCAACACTGAGACCCACAGACTCAGCACTGAGACCCACAGACTCAACACTGAGACCCACAGACTCAGCACTGAGACCCACAGACTCAACACAGAGACCCACAGACTCAGCATTGAGACCCACAGACTCAACACTGAGACCCACAGACTCACACTGAGACCCACAGACTCAACACTGAGACCCACAGACTCAACACTGAGACCCACAGACTCAGCACTGAGACCCACAGACTCAGCACTGAGACCCACAGACTCAGCACTGAGACCACATAGACTCAGCACTGAGACCACATAGACTCAGCACTGAGACCCACAGACTCAGCACTGAGACCCACAGACTCAACACTGAGACCCACAGACTCAGCACTGAGACCCACAGACTCAACACTGAGACCCACAGACTCAGCACTGAGACTCAGCACTGAGACCCACAGACTCAGCACTGAGACCCACGGACTCAGCACTGCCATAGACTCAGCACTGCCATAGACTCAGCACTGAGACCCACAGACTCAGCACTGAGACCACAGACTCAGCACTGAGACCCACAGACTTCAAGCCTGAGACCCCACAGACTCAACACAGAGACCTACAGACTCACCACAGAGACCCACAGACTCAGCATTGAGACCCACAGACTCAGCACTGAGACCACAGACCTCAACACTGAGACCCACAGATCAGCACTGAGACCCACAGACTCAACACTGAGACCCACAGACTCAACACTGAGACCCACAGACTCAGCACTGAGACCCATAGACTCAGCACTGAGACACACAGACTCAGCACTGAGACCATAGACTCAGCACTGAGACCCATAGACTCAGCACTGAGACCCACAGACTCAGCACTGAGACCCACAGACTCAACACTGAGACCCACAGACTCAGCACTGAGACCCACAGACTCAACACTGAGACCCACAGACTCAGCACTGAGACCCACAGACTCAGCACTGAGACCCACAGACTCAGCACTGAGACCCACAGACTCAGCACTGAGACCCACAGACTCAACACTGAGACCCACAGACTCAACACTGAGACCCACAGACTCAAAACTGAGACCCACAGACTCAGCACTGAGACCCACAGACTCAGCACTGAGACCCACAGACTCAGCACTGAGACCCACAGACTCAGCACTGAGACCCACAGACTCAGCACTGAGACCCACAGACTCAGCACTGAGACCCACAGACTCACCACAGAGACCCACAGACTCAGCACTGAGACCCCACAGACTCAGCACTGAGACCCACAGACTCACCACAGAGACCCACAGACTCAGCATTGAGACCCACGACTCAGCTGAGACCACAGACTCAGCATTGAGACCCACAGGGAAACTCAACACTGAGGACCCACAGACCTCAACACTGAGACCCACAGACTCAAACTGAGACCCACAGACTCACACTGAGACCCACAGGACTCAACACTGAGACCCAAGACTCCAACACTGAGACCACAGACTCAACACTGGGAGACCCACAGACTCAACACGGAGACCACAGAACAATGAGACCTTAGACTCAGCACTGAGGACCCCACAGACTCAACCCACTGAGACCCATAGGACTCAGACACTGCCCACGGCATAGACTCAGCACTGAGACCCACAGACTCAGCACTGAGACCATAGACTCAGCACTGAGGACCCACAGACTCAGCACTGAGGACCCAACAGACTCAGCACCCCCTGAGAACCCATAGACTCAGCACTGAGACCCACAGACTCAGCGCTGAGACCCACAGACTCACTGAGACCCACCGACCTCACCACAGAGACCCACAGACTCAGCATTGAGACGCCCACGACTCAGCACTGAGACCCACAGACTCAGCATTGAGACCACAGACTCAGCACTGAGACCCACAGACTCAGCACTGAGACCCATAGACTCAGCACTGAGACCCACAGACTCAGCACTGAGACCCACAGACTCACCACAGAGACCTACAGACTCACCACAGAGACCCACAGACTCAGCATTGAGACCCACAGACTCAGCACTGAGACCCACAGACTCAACACTGAGACCCACAGGCTCAGCACAGAGACCCACAGACTCAACATTGCTACCCATAGACTCAACACTGAGACCCACAGACTCAGCACAGAGACCCACAGACTCAGCACTGAGACCCATAGACTCAGCACTGAGACCCATAGACTCAGCACTGAGACCCACAGACTCAGCACTGAGACCCATAGACTCAGCACAGAGACCCACAGACTCAGCACTGAGACCCATAGACTCAGCACTGCCACAGACTCAGCAAGAGACCTATAGACTCAGCACTGAGACCCACAGACTCAGCACTGAGACCCACAGACTCAACACTGAGACCCACAGACTCAGCACAGAGACCCACAGACTCAGCACTGAGACCCATAGACTCAGCACTGAGACCCACAGACTCAGCACAGAGACCCACAGACTCAACACTGAGACCCACAGACTCAGCACAGAGACCCACAGACTCAGCACTGAGACCCATAGACTCAGCACTGCCACAGACTCAGCACAGAGACCCATAGACTCAGCACTGAGACCCACAGACTCAGCACTGAGACCCACAGACTCAACACTGAGACCCACAGACTCAGCACAGAGACCCACAGACTCAGCACAGAGACCCACAGACTCAACACTGAGACCCACAGACTCAGCACAGAGACCCACAGACTCAACACTGAGACCCACAGACTCAGCACTGAGACCCACAGACTCAGCACTGAGACCCACAGACTCAGCACTGAGACCCACAGACTCAGCACAGAGACCCACAGACTCAGCACTGAGACCCACAGACTCAACACTGAGACCCACAGACTCAGCACTGAGACCCACAGACTCAGCACTGAGACCCACAGACTCAACACTGAGACCCACAGACTCAACACTGAGACCCACAGACTCAGCACTGAGACCCACAGACTCAACACTGAGACCCACAGACTCAACCTATAGAGACCCCACAGAGACCCCCACAGAGACCCCCACAGAGACCCCCACAGAGACACACACATCGACCCTCACCCCCCCGCTTCTCTAGGTGGGCGAGAGAGGCCTGGTTGAGTGCATGGAGCTCATCCTCCTGGGCCTTCGCGCCTGCGCTCAGATGGGCACCTCAACAACAACAACCACAACAACCACAACAACCTCCTGGTCAAGCGACGGCGCCACGGCCACGGCCACCATCATCGCCCTGTGCCGAGCCCTGGCTTGCCTGGCGCCGCAGGAAGACCGCGAGTTGGTGCGCGCCAGCCACCTCACCGCCTTCCTGTGCGCTCCCTCGGCCGACGCCCTGCCAGCGCTGGAGTGCCTCTTCTCATCATCATCGTCATCATCGTCACCGGTAGCATCGGTAGCTCCTTCACCGACACCGACGTTGTCAACGGCGCTACCGACGCCGTCAAAGGCACCACCGCCACCACTACCGATTTCAACGGCACCACCGACATCGTCAACGGCACTACCGCCATCGTCAACGGCACTACCGCCATCATCAACGGCACTACCGCCATCATCAACGGCACTACCGCCATCGTCAACGGCACTACCGCCATCATCAACGGCACTACCGCCATCATCAACGGCACTACCGCCATCATCAACGGCACTACCGCCATCGTCAACGGCACTACCGCCATCATCAACGGCACTACCGCCATCATCAACGGCACTACCGCCATCATCAACGGCACTACCGCCATCGTCAACGGCACTACCGCCATCATCAACGGCACTACCGCCATCATCAACGGCACTACCCGCCATCATCAACGGCACTACCGCCATCGTCAACGCACTACCGCCATCATCAACGGGCACTACCGCCATCATCAACGGCACTACCGCCATCGTCAACGGCACTACCGCCATCATCAACGGCACTACCGCCATCATCAACGGCACTACCGCCATCGTCAACGGCATTACCGCCATCATCAACGGCACTACCGCCATCGTCAACGGCACTACCGCCATCATCAACGGCACTACCGCCATCGTCAACGGCACTACCGCCATCGTCAACGGCACTACCGCCATCGTCAACGGCACTACCACCACCACCGGCACCACCAGCACCACCACCAGCACCACCATCATCGACTTCCTGCAACTACCGAAGACTAAAACAGGCCTCACTTGCAGCCCCACCCCCTCGCCCCGCCTCGGCCAATCGGGCGGCGGCGTGCAATCCTCAGGCTCCGCCCCCTCGCCCCGCCTCGGCCAATCGGGCGGCGGCGTGCAATCCTCAGGCTCCGCCCCCTCGCCCCGCCTCGGCCAATCGGGCGGCGGCGTGCAATCCCCAGGCTCCGCCCCCTTCGCCCCGCCTCGGCCAATCGGGCGGCGGCGTGCAATCCTCAGGCTCCGCCCCCTCGCCCCCCTCGGCCAATCGGGCGGCGGCGTGCAATCCTCAGGCTCCGCCCCCTTGCCCCGCCTCGGCCAATCGGGCGGCGGCGTGCAATCCCCAGGCTCCGCCCCCTTTCCAGCTGGCCAATCACCCTCTGGCGGCCACGCCCCCTAAGCTGGAGGCCCTCTGCCCGCCATTGTCACTGGGTTCCGGCTCGCTCGTCACGACCCCGGTAACCACGACGACCACCCCGCCGGTAACCACGACGACGACCACCCCGGCGACGCCGACCAATCGGCCGCCGTCCCTTGGAGCGGCCCAACCTCGGCAGCTCCCCTCGCAAGCCCCGCCCACCCTCGTCGAAGCCCCGCCCACCCTCGTCGAAGCCCCGCCCACCCCGACCGAAGCCCCGCCCACCGCCCCTCAGGACACGCCCCTCTCTACCGAAGCCCCTCCCCCCGTGACCCCCGCAACCCCCGCGACCCCGGTGACCCCGGTGTCAATCCCCAACTCGCTGCGCACGGAGCTGCTGCTGCGCCTCAAGTCGCGGTGGCCTTTCCAGATGGACCCCGAGTTCTGGAGTCCCGCGCTGCTGCGGCGCAACTGCTCGCGGCTCCTCGGCATTGCCGCCGGCGACGCCGAAACGGAGCACCAGCTCCACCACCAGCACCACCAGCAGCAGCAGCAGCAGCAGCGCGACCGCGCGGAGAAAACCGCCCCTCCGTCGTTCTTCTGCGGCGTCCGCCTCCTCACCGCCGGCACCGGCAATGCCGCCGACGACGACGACGACGGCCACATCTCGTGGCGCCAGCTCGTGGGGGGACGTCTCAACGGTGGCGGTGGCGGCGGTGGCCGCGCCGGCAAGAAGGGGCCGGTCGGTTCGGCCCGCCGACTCAACGGCACTCCCGGCGAGCCTCCGTTGCCACCCACTTTGCCGCCCGCTTTGCCGGGCACGCCGGGGCCCGCCGGTTGTGCCGACGGGCAGCCCAAGAAGAGGAAGAGGGGGCGGCCGCGGCTAGACGAGCGCGGCCCCGGTAACGCCGGTGCCGGTGCAGCCGCCGCGCCGGTTTTGGCGAAGGCAAAGTGCGCGGTGTGCGGCCGCAGCTTTGACCGCCGCTGCCCGGTGTGCGGGCCCAAGCAGCGGCTGCGGAGGGCGGTGGATGTTGCCGGCGCCGGTGGCGGCGTCGGCGGTAACAACGGCGTGGCGGCGGTGCCAGGGGTGGTGGTGGTGCCGGGGGTGGTGGTGCCAGGGGCGGTGACGAGGGCGGTGCCGGGAGGCGAGTCGAGGGGCCTGGACAGGAAGGAGAGGGAGCAGGAGAATGAAGAGAGAAAAGAAAGGAAGGAGGAGAGGGAGGAGGACAGGAAGGAGGACAGGAAGGACAGGAAGGAGGAGAGGAATGAAGAGAAGAAGGAAAGGAAGGAGGAGAGGGAGGAGGACAGGAAGGACAGGAAGGAAGAGAGGAATGAAGAGACGAAGGAGGAGGGGTCGGTTTGCGTTGGCGGCACGGTTGAGGTCTCTCCCGGCAGCGTCGGTCGGCAGCCACAAGCTGGAGGAGCTGGAGGAGGAGGTGGAGGAGGAGGTGGAGGAGGTGGAGCAGGAGGTGGGAGAGAAATATCAGAGGACAACAACGACAACAACAACAACAACAACGACAACAACTCTAGGGTTACCGGACAAGCCGGGCACCGGGTCGGAGCCACGGCCGAATCGGCCGTTGCCGGCGACTCGCTCGCCCAGCCGGACGCCCCGGGGGTGAGACGCGGTGCCGGCACTACCACTACCACTGCCACCGCCACTACCACCGCCACCTGCCGCCACCACCGGGGCTACGACCGCGAGGGGGGTCCTGGATCCGCCGGACGGTGTGGCGGTGCCAGCCGGGATACGAGGTGCGACGGAGGGACGCGGCCGAGGGAGGCCGGCCGGTGGAGACGACTCTGAGGCCTTGGCCACCACAGCGGCAGTGGCCACCACAGCGGCGGCCACGGTGGCCACAGGGACGCTGTCCGATGGCTTGTCCCACGGCGGTGGAGACGCGGAGACAACTGGTGACGTGGAGACACGGAGAGGCGTGGGGATGCCGGGAAACGCGAAGACACGGGGAGACGTGGAGACACGGGAAGACGTGGGAATGCCGGGAGATGTGGAGACACGGGAAGACACGGCGACACGGGGAGACGTGGAGACACGGGGAGACGTGGGGATGCCGGGAGACGCGAAGACACGGGGAGACGTGGAGACACGGGAAGACGTGGGAATGCCGGGAGATGTGGAGACACGGGAAGACACGGCGACACGGGGAGACGTGGAGACACGGGGAGACATGGGGATGCCGGGAGACGCGGAGACACGGGAAGACGCGGAGACACGGGGAGACGTCATGGTGACAAGATCGGACGTGGGGACACGGGGAGACATGGGGATGCCGGGAGATGTGGAGACACGGAGAGATGAGGACACACGGGGAGACGTGGAGACAAAATCAGACGCGGAGACGCCTGGTGACGTGGAGACACGGGGACACGTGGGTATGCTGGGAGATGTGGAGACACGGGAAGACGCGGAGACACGGGAAGACGCGGAGACACGGGGAGACGTGGTGACACGGGGAGACGTGGAGACACGGGGAGACGTGGGGATACCAGGAGATGTGGAGACACGGAGAGGCGCGGAGACACGGGGAGACGTGGAGACACGGGGAGACACGAAGACACAGGGAGACGTGGGGACACGGGGAGACACGGAGACACAAGGAGATGCGGACACACGGGGAGATGAGGACACACGGGGACACGTGGAGACACGGGGAGATGTGAAGACACGGGGAGACACGAAGACACGGGGACACGTCGCGGAGACAAGACCAGACGCGGGGACACGGGGAGACGCCGCTGGAGGGAAGGGCGACGCTCCGGGCGGCGCCGAGAGCACGGAGGCGGGGAGCGCGCCGAGCTCCGGGCAGACGGGGGGATCGGAGATCTCACCGGTGGAGAGCACAGCCGTCGTCGCTGGGAGCACGAACCGCGCTGGGGACGGGAGCACGCGGCTCGGAGCTGCCGGTGAGAGCACGGAGAGTAGGCTGGAGAGTAGAGAGAGTACGCTGTGGAGTACGGAGAGTAGGCTGCAGAGTACGGAGATTAGGCTGGAGTGTACGGAGAGTAGGCTGGAGAGTACGGAGAGTAGGCTGGAGAGTACGGAGAGTAGGCTGCAGAGTACGGAGAGTACGCTACAGAGTAGAGAGAGTAGTCTACAGAGTAGAGAGAGTCGTCTGCGGAGTACGGAGAGTACACTGCAGAGTAGAGAGAGTACACTGCAGAGTAGAGAGAGTAGTCTACAGAGTAGAGAGAGTAGTCTACAGAGTACGGAGAGTACTCTGCAGAGTAGAGAGAGTAGTCTGCGGAGTAGAGAGGACGTGGGACAGAGGAGAGTGGAGGAGAGTGTGGGGGAGAGTGCAACGATGATGATGATGGGGGGGGAGAGTTGGGAAGGGTGTAAGAAGGGTGCCGTGTCACCATCACCGATGACATCAGCGACGACATCAAAGACGACATCGCTGTCAACATCAGCAGCATCGCTGTCAACATCGCTACCAACATCAACATCGATAACAACACCACCACCATCAACATCGCTACCAACACCACCACCACCATCAACATCGCTACCAACACCACCACCACCATCAACATCGCTACCAACACCACCACCACCATCAACATCGCTACCAACACCACCATCAACATCACTACCAACACCACCACCATCAACATCGCTACCAACACCATCATCAACATCGCTACCAACACCACCACCACCATCAACATCGCTACCAACACCACCACCATCAACACAGCTACCAACACCACCATCAACATCACTACCACCACCACCATCAACATCGCTACCAACACCATCAACATCGCTACCACCACCACCATCAACATCGCTACCAACACCACCATCAACATCACTACCACCACCACCATCAACATCACTACCACCACCATCAACATCGCTACCAACACCATCAACATCGCTACCAACACCACCATCAACATTGCTACCAATACCACCACCATCAACATCGCTACCAACACCACCACCATCAACATCACTACCACCACCATCAACATCGCTACCAACACCACCACCATCAACATCACTACCACCACCATCAACATCGCTACCAACACCATCAACATCAACATCGCTACCAACACCACCACCATCAACAGCACTACCACCACCATCAACATCGCTACCAACACCACCACCATCAACATTGCTACCAACACCACCACCATCAACATCACTACCACCACCATCAACATCGCTACCAACACCATCAACATCGCTACCACCACCACCATCAACATCACTACCAACACCACCATCAACATCACTACCACCACCATCAACATCGCTACCAACACCACCACCATCAACATCGCTACCAACACCACCACCATCAACATTGCTACCAACACCACCACCATCAACATCACTACCACCACCATCAACATCGCTACCAACACCATCAACATCGCTACCAACACCACCATCAACATTGCTACCAACACCACCACCAACATCGCTACCAACACCATCAACATCGCTACCAACACCACCATCAACATCGCTACCAACACCATCAACATCGCTACCAACACCACCATCAACATCGCTACCACCACCACCATCAACATCGCTACCACCATCAACATCGCTACCAACACCACCACCATCAACATCGCTACCAAGACCACCACCATCAACATCGCTACCAACACCACCACCATCAACATCACTACCAACACTACCACCACCATCAACATCGCTACCAACACCACCACCATCAACATCGTTACCAACACCACCACCATCAACATCGCTACCAACACCACCACCACCATCAACATCACTACCATCAACATTGCTACCAACACGACCACCATCATCAACACCACCACCATTAACATCGCTACCAACACGACCACCATCATCAACACCACCACCATTAACATCGCTACCACCACCATCAACATCGCTACCAACACCACCACCATCAACATCGCTACCAACACCACCACCATCAACATCGCTACCACCACCACCATCAACATCGCTACCAACACCACCATCAACATTACTACCAACACCACCACCATCACTACCAACACCACCACCATCAACATTACTACCACCACCATCAACATCGCTACCAACACCACCACCATCAACATCACTACCAACACCATCAACATCGCTACCAACAACACCACCATCAACATTACTACCAACACCACCACCATCACTACCAACACCAACACCACCATCAACATTACTACCAACACCACCACCATCACTACCAACACCAACACCACCATCAACATCACTACCAACACCACCACCATCAACATCGCTACCAACACCACCACCAACATCGCTAACACGACCACCATCAACATCGCTACCAACACCACCACCAACATCGCTAACAACACCACCATCAACATCGCTACCAACACCACCAACACCACCAACATCGCTACCAACTCCACCACCATCAACATCGCTAACAACACCACCATCAACATCGCTACCACCACCATCAACATCAACATCACTACCAACACCACCACCATCAACATCGCTACTAACACCATCAACATCGCTAACAACACCACCACCAACATCGCTACCAACACCACCACCATCAACATCGCTACCACCACCATCAACACAGCTACCAACACCACCACCACCATCAACATCGCTACCAACACCACCACCAACATCGCTACCAACACCACCACCATCAACATCGCTACCAACACCATCATCAACATCGCTACCAACACCACCATCAACATCGCTACCAACACCACCACCATCAACATCGCTACCAACACCACCACCATCAACACAGCTACCAACACCACCACCACCATCAACATCGCTACCAACACCACCACCATCAACATCGCTACCAACACCACCACCATCAACATCGCTACCAACACCACCACCATCAACATCACTACCAACACCACCACCATCAACATCGCTACCAAGACCACCACCATCAACATCGCTACCAACACCACCACCATCAATATCGCTACCAACACCATCATCAACATCGCTACCAACACCATCAACATCGCTACCACCACCACCATCAACATTGCTACCAACACCACCACCACCATCAACATCGCTACCAACACCACCACCATCAACATTGCTACCAACACCACCATCAACATCGCTATCAACACCATCATCAACATCGCTACCACCACCACCATCAACATTGTTACCACCACCATCATCAACATCGCTACCAACACCACCACCACCATCAACATCGCTACCAACACCATCATCAACATCGCTACCAACACCACCACCACCATCAACATCGCTACCAACACCACCACCATCAACATCGCTACCAACACCACCATCAACATTGCTACCAACACCACCACCATCAACATCGCTACCAACACCATCATCAACATCGCTACCAACACCACCACCATCAACATCGCTACCAACACCACCACCACCATCAACATCGCTACCAACACCACCATCATCATCGCTACCAACACCACCACCACCAACATCACTACCAACACCACCACCACCATCAACATCGCTACCAACACCATCATCAACATCGCTACCAACACCACCACCACCAACATCACTACCAACACCACCACCATCAACATTGCTACCAACACCACCACCACCATCAACATCACTACCAACAACACCATCAACATCGCTACCAACACCACCACCATCAACATCACTACCAACACCACCAACATCAACATCGCTACCAACACTACCACCACCATCAACATCGCTACCAACACCACCACCATCAACATCACTACCAACACTACCACCACCATCAACATCGCTACCAACACCACCATCAACATCGCTACCAACACCACCACCATCAACATCGCTACCAACACCACCACCACCATCAACATCACTACCATCAACATTGCTACCAACACCACCACCATCATCAACACCACCACCATCAACATCGCTACCAACACGACCACCATCATCAACACCACCACCATTAACATCGCTACCACCACCATCAACATCGCTACCAACACCACCACCACCATCAACATCACTACCATCAACATTGCTACCAACACCACCACCATCATCAACACCACCACCATCAACATCGCTACCAACACGACCACCATCATCAACAACACCACCATCAACATCGCTACCAACACCACCACCATCAACATCACTACCAACACCACCACCATCAACATCGCTACTAACACCACCACCATCAACATCGCTACCACCACCACCATCAACATCACTACCAACACCACCATCAACATCGCTACCAACACCATCAACATCGCTACCAACACCACCACCACCATCAACATCGCTACCAACACCACCACCATCAACATCACTACCAACACCACCACCATCAACATCACTACCAACACCACCATCAACATCGCTACCAACACCACCACCATCAACATCGCTACCAACACCACCACCATCAACATCGCTACCACCACCACCATCAACATCACTACCAACACCACCACCATCAACATCGCTACCAACACCACCATCAACATCGCTACCAACACCACCACCATCAACATCGCTACCACCACCACCATCAACATCGCTACCAACACCACCACCATCAACATCGCTACCACCACCACCATCAACATCACTACCAACACCACCACCATCAACATCGCTACCAACACCACCATCAACATCGCTACCAACACCACCATCAACATCGCTACCAACATCTCCACCAACACCATCAACATCACTACCAACATCACCACCATCAACATCACTACCAACATCACCACCATCAACATCACTACCAACACCACCACCACCAACATCGCTACCAACACCACCATCAACATCAACATCGCTACCAACACCACCATCAACATCGCTACCAACACCACCATCAACATCAACATCGCTATCAACATCACCACCATCAACATCGCTACCAACACCACCATCAACATCACTACCAACACCACCATCAACATCAACATCGCTATCAACATCACCACCATCAACATCGCTACCACCACCACCACCATCAACATCACTACCAACACCACCACCACCACCAACATCGCTACCAACACCACCACCATCAACATCGCTACCAACACCACCACCATCAACATCGCTATCAACATCACCACCATCAACATCGCTACCAACACCACCACCATCACAATCAACATCGCTACCAATACCACCACCACTATCAACATCGCTACCAACACCACCACCATCAACATCGCTACCAACACCACCACCATCAACATCGCTACCAACACCACCACCATCAACATCGGTACCAACACCACCACCACTAACATCGCTACCAACACCACCACCATCAACATCGTTACCAACACCACCACCATCAACATCGCTGCCAACACCACCACCATCAACATCGCTACCAACACCACCACCATCAACATCGTTACCAATACCACCACCATCAACATCGCTGCCAACACCACCACCATCAACATCGCTACCAACACCACCATCAACATCGCTACCAACACCACCACCATCAACATCGCTACCAACACCACCACCATCAACATCGCTACCAACACCACCACCATCAACATCGCTACCACCACCATCAACATCACTACCAACATCATCATCAACATCGCTACCACCACCACCATCAACATCGCTACCAACACCACCATCAACATCGCTACCACCACCATCAACATTGCTACCAACACCACCATCATCAACATCGCCAACACCACCACTACCACCATCAACATCACTACCAGCACCACCACCATCAACATCACTACCATCAACATCACTACCATCAACACCACCACCACCATCGCTACCAACACCACCATCAACATCGCTACCAACACCACCATCAACATCGCTACCAACACGACCACCATCATCAACACCACCACCATTAACATCGCTACCACCACCATCAACATCGCTACCAACACCACCACCATCAACATCACTACCAACACCACCACCATCAACATCGCTACTAACACCATCAACATCGCTACCAACACCACCACCATCAACATCACTACCAACACCACCACCATTAACATCGCTACCACCACCATCAACATCGCTACCAACACCACCACCATCAACATCACTACCAACACCACCACCATTAACATCGCTACCACCACCATCAACATCGCTACCAACACCACCACCATCAACATCACTACCAACACCACCACCATCAACATCGCTACTAACACCACCACCATCAACATCGCTACCACCACCACCATCAACATCACTACCAACACCACCATCAACATCGCTACCAACACCACCATCAACATCGCTACCAACACCACCACCACCAACATCACTACCAACACCACCATCAACATCGCTACCAACACCACCACCATCAACATCACTACCAACACCACCACCATCAACATCACTACCAACACCACCACCATCAACATCACTACCAACACCACCACCATCAACATCACTACCAACACCACCACCATCAACATCACTACCAACACCACCACTATCAACATCACTACCAACACCACCATCAACATCGCTACCAACAACACCATCAACATCGCTACCAACACCACCACCATCAACATCACTACCAACACCACCACCATCAACATCACTACCAACACCACCACTATCAACATCACTACCAACACCACCATCAACATCGCTACCAACACCACCACCATCAACATCGCTACCAACACCACCACCATCAACATCGCTACCACCACCACCATCAACATCACTACCAACACCACCACCATCAACATCGCTACCAACACCACCATCAACATCGCTACCAACATCGCCACCAACACCATCAACATCACTACCAACATCACCACCATCAACATCACTACCAACATCACCACCATCAACATCACTACCAACACCACCATCAACATCAACATCACTACCAACACCACCACCACCAACATCGCTACCAACACCACCATCAACATCAACATCGCTACCAACACCACCATCAACATCGCTACCAACACCACCATCAACATCAACATCGCTATCAACATCACCACCATCAACATCGCTACCAACACCACCATCAACATCACTACCAACACCACCATCAACATCAACATCGCTATCAACATCACCACCATCAACATCGCTACCACCACCACCACCATCAACATCACTACCAACACCACCACCACCACCAACATCGCTACCAACACCACCACCATCAACATCGCTACCAGCACCACCACCATCAACATCGCTATCAACATCACCACCATCAACATCGCTACCAACACCACCACCATCACAATCAACATCGCTACCAATACCACCACCACAATCAACATCGCTACAACACCACCACCACTATCAACATCGCTACCAACACCACCACCATCAACATCGCTACCAACACACCACCATCAACATCGCTACCAACACACCACCATCAACATCGGTACCAACACCACCACCATCAACATCGCTGCCAACACCACCACCATCAACATCGCTACCAACACCAACCACCATCAACATCGTTACCAACACCACCAACCATCAACATCGCTGCCAACAACCACCACCATCAA
>NW_026891727.1:0-2500 GCF_015708825.2 Lethenteron reissneri
TTCTGCAGATGTAGATGCCACTGGTTCTTCACGTTCTGCAGATGTAGATGCCACTGGTTCTTCACGTTCTGCAGATGTAGATGCCACTGGTTCTTCACGTTCTGCAGATGTAGATGCCACTGGTTCTTCACGTTCTGTAGATGTAGATGCCACTGGTTCTTCACGTTCTGTAGATGTAGATGCCACTGGTTCTTCACGTTCTGTAGATGCCACTGGTTCTTCACGTTCTGCAGATGTAGATGCCACTGGTTCTTCACGTTCTGCAGATGTAGATGCCACTGGTTCTTCACGTTCTGCAGATGTAGATGCCACTGGTTCTTCACGTTCTGCAGATGTAGATGCCACTGGTTCTTCACGTTCTGCAGATGTAGATGCCACTGGTTCTTCACGTTCTGTAGATGCCACTGGTTCTTCACGTTCTGCAGATGTAGATGCCACTGGTTCTTCACGTTCTGCAGATGTAGATGCCACTGGTTCTTCACGTTCTGCAGATGTAGATGCCACTGGTTCTTCACGTTCTGCAGATGTAGATGCCACTGGTTCTTCACGTTCTGCAGATGTAGATGCCACTGGTTCTTCACGTTCTGTAGATGCCACTGGTTCTTCACGTTCTGCAGATGTAGATGCCACTGGTTCTTCATTCTGCAGATGTAGATGCCACTGGTTTTCACGTTCTGTAGATGCCACTGGTTCTTCACGTTCTGCAGATGTAGATGCCACTGGTTCTTCACGTTCTGCAGATGTAGATGCCACTGGTTCTTCACGTTCTGCAGATGTAGATGCCACTGGTTCTTCACGTTCTGTAGATGCCACTGGTTCTTCACGTTCTGCAGATGTAGATGCCACTGGTTCTTCACGTTCTGTAGATGCCACTGGTTCTTCACGTTCTGCAGATGTAGATGCCACTGGTTCTTCACGTTCTGTAGATGCCACTGGTTCTTCACGTTCTGCAGATGTAGATGCCACTGGTTCTTCACGTTCTGCAGATGTAGATGCCACTGGTTCTTCACGTTCTGCAGATGTAGATGCCACTGGTTCTTCACGTTCTGCAGATGTAGATGCCACTGGTTCTTCACGTTCTGCAGATGTAGATGCCACTGGTTCTTCACGTTCTGTAGATGTAGCCACTGGTTCTTCACGTTCTGCAGATGTAGATGCCACTGGTTCTTCACGTTCTGCAGATGTAGATGCCACTGGTTCTTCACGTTCTGCAGATGTAGATGCCACTGGTTCTTCACGTTCTGCAGATGTAGATGCCACTGGTTCTTCACGTTCTGCAGATGTAGATGCCACTGGTTCTTCACGTTCTGCAGATGTAGATGCCACTGGTTCTTCACGTTCTGCAGATGTAGATGCCACTGGTTCTTCACGTTCTGCAGATGTAGATGCCACTGGTTCTTCACGTTCTGCAGATGTAGATGCCACTGGTTCTTCACGTTCTGCAGATGTAGATGCCACTGGTTCTTCACGTTCTGCAGATGTAGATGCCACTGGTTCTTCACGTTCTGCAGATGTAGATGCCACTGGTTCTTCACGTTCTGCAGATGTAGATGCCACTGGTTCTTCACGTTCTGCAGATGTAGATGCCACTGGTTCTTCACGTTCTGCAGATGTAGATGCCACTGGTTCTTCACGTTCTGCAGATGTAGATGCCACTGGTTCTTCACGTTCTGCAGATGTAGATGCCACTGGTTTTCCACGTTCTGCAGATGTAGATGCCACTGGTTCTTCACGTTCTGCAGATGTAGATGCCACTGGTTCTTCACGTTCTGCAGATGTAGATGCCACTGGTTCTTCACGTTCTGCAGATGTAGATGCCACTGGTTCTTCACGTTCTGCAGATGTAGATGCCACTGGTTCTTCACGTTCTGCAGATGTAGATGCCACTGGTTCTTCACGTTCTGCAGATGTAGATGCCACTGGTTCTTCACGTTCTGCAGATGTAGATGCCACTGGTTCTTCACGTTCTGCAGATGTAGATGCCACTGGTTCTTCACGTTCTGCAGATGTAGATGCCACTGGTTCTTCACGTTCTGTAGATGTAGATGCCACTGGTTCTTCACGTTCTGCAGATTCCACTGGTTCTTCACGTTCTGCAGATGTAGATGCCACTGGTTTTCACGTTCTGCAGATGTAGATGCCACTGGTTCTTCACGTTCTGTAGATGCCACTGGTTCTGCAGATGTAGATGCCACTGGTTCTTCACGTTCTGCAGATGTAGATGCCACTGGTTCTTCACGTTCTGCAGATGTAGATGCCACTGGTTCTTCACGTTCTGCAGATGTAGATGCCACTGGTTCTTCACGTTCTGCAGATGTAGATGCCACTGGTTCTTCACGTTCTGTAGATGCCACTGGTTCTTCACGTTCTGCAGATGTAGATGCCACTGTTTTCTGTAGATGTAGATGCCACTGGTTCTTCACGTTCTGCAGATGTAGATGCCACTGGTTCTTCACGTTCTGCAGATGTAGATGCCACTGGTTCTTCACGTTCTGCAGAT
>NW_026891727.1:7500-12500 GCF_015708825.2 Lethenteron reissneri
TGGGGTGGTGAGTGGAGTGGTGGGAGATGGGAGGGGAGACCTGGGGTGGTGAGTGGAGTGATGGGAGGGAGACCTGGGGTGGTGAGTGAAGTGATGGGTGATGGGAGGGGAGACCTGGGGTGGTGAGTGGAGTGATGGGGGAGGGGAGACCTGGGGTGGTGTGTGGAGTGATGGGAGGGGAGACCTGGGGTGGTGAGTGGAGTGATGAGAGGGGAGACCTGGGATGGTGAGTGGAGTGATGGGAGAGGGGAGACCTGGGGTGGTGAGTGGAGTGATGGAGGGGAGACCTGGGGTGGTGAGTGGAGTGATGGGGGGATGGGAGGGGAGACCTGGGGTGGTGAGTGGAGTGATGGGTGATGGGAGACCTGGGGTGGTGAGTGGAGTGATGAGAGGGGAGACCTGGGGTGGTGAGTGGAGTGATGGGTGATGGGAGACCTGGGGTGGTGAGTGGAGTGATGGGAGGGGAGACCTGGGGTGGTGAGTGGACTGATGGGGGAGGGGAGACCTGGGGTGGTGAGTGGAGTGATGGGGGAGGGGAGACCTGGGGTGGTGAGTGGAATGATTGGAGATCGGAGGGGAGACCTGGGATGGTGAGTGAAGTGATGGGAAGGGAGACCTGGGGTGGTGAGTGGAGTGATGGGAGAGGAGACCTGGGGTGGTGAGTGGAGTGGTGGGAGATGGGAGGGGAGAGCTGGGGTGGTGAGTGGAGTGATGGGAGGGGAGACCTGGGGTGGTGAGTGAAGTGATGGGAAGGGAGACCTGGGGTGGTGAGTGGAGTGGTGGGAGATGGGAGGGGAGACCTGGGGTGGTGGTGGAGTGATGGGAGAGGAGACCTGGGGTGGTGAGTGGAGTGGTGGGAGATGGGAGGGGAGACCTGGGGTGGTGAGTGGAGTGATGGGAGGGGAGACCTGGGGTGGTGAGTGGAGTGATGGGTGATGGGAGACCTGGGGTGGTGAGTGGAGGTGATGGGGAGGTGAGACCTGGGTTGGTGAGTGGAGTGATGGGGGAGGGGAGACCTGGGTTGGTGAGTGGAGTGATGAGAGGGGAGACCTGGGGTGGTGAGTGGAGTGATGAGATGGGAGACCTGGGTGGTGAGTGGAGTGATGAGATGGGAGACCTGGGGTGGTGAGTGGAGAGATGGGATGGGACCTGGGTGGTGAGTGGAGTGATGAGATGGGAGACCTGGGGTGGTGAGTGGAGAGATGGGATGGGAGACCTGGGGTGGTGAGTGGAGTGATGAGATGGGAGACCTGGGTGGTGAGTGGAGTGATGGGAGGGGAGACCTGGGGTGGTGAGGGAGTGATGGGAGGGGAGACCTGGGGTGGTGAGTGGAGTGATGGGATGGGAGACCTGGGGTGGTGAGTGGAGTGATGAGGGAGACCTGGGATGGTGAGTGGAGTGATGGGGGAGGGGAACCTGGGTGGTGAGTGGAGTGATGAGAGGGAGACCTGGGGTGGTGAGTGGAGTGATGAGATGGGAGACCTGGGATGGTGAGTGGAGTGATGGGTGATGGGAGACCTGGGGTGGTGAGTGGAGTGATGGGTGATGGGAGACCTGGGGTGGTGAGTGGAGTGATGGGAGGGGAGACCTGGGATGGTGAGTGGAGTGATGGGGGAGGGGAGACCTGGGGTGGTGAGGGGAGTGATGGGAGGGGAGACCTGGGATGGTGAGTGGAGTGATGGGGGAGGGGAGACCTGGGGTGGTGAGTGGAGTGATGGGGGAGGGAGACCTGGGATGGTGAGTGGAGTGATGGGGGAGGGGAGACCTGGGGTGGTGAGTGGAGTGATGGGGGGAGGGGAGACCTGGGGTGGTGAGTGGAGTGATGAGAGGGGAGGACCTGGGGTGGTGAGTGGAGTGATGGAGATGGGAGACCTGGGGTGGTGAGTGGAGTGATGGTGATGGGGAGACCTGGGGTGGTGAGTGGAGTGATGGGATGGGAGACCTGGGGTGGTGAGTGGAGTGATGAGAGGGGAGACCTGGGGTGGTGAGTGGAGTGAGGAGATGGGAGACCTGGGATGGTGAGTGGAGTGATGGGTGATGGGAGACCTGGGGTGGTGAGTGGAGTGATGGGAGGGGAGACCTGGGGTGGTGAGTGGAGTGATGGGTGATGGGAGACCTGGGGTGGTGAGTGGAGTGATGGGAGGGGAGACCTGGGGTGGTGAGTGACGTGATTGGGGGATGGGAGCCCTGGGATGGGCTGGAGTGGAGTGAATGGGAGGGGAGACCTGGGGTGGTGAGTGGAGTGATGGGAGGGGAGACTGGGTGGTGAGTGGAGTGATGGGGTGATGGGAGACCGGGATGGTGAGTGGAGTGATGGGAGGGGAGACCTGGGATGGTGAGTGGAGTGATGGGTGATGGGAGACCTGGGTTGGTGAGTGGAGTGATGAGAGGGGAGACCTGGGATGGTGAGTGGAGTGATGGGAGGGGAGACCTGGGGTGGTGAGTGGAGTGATGGGAGGGGAGACCTGGGATGGTGAGTGGAGTGATGGGGAGGGGAGACCTGGGGTGGTGAGTGGAGTGATGGGGGGATGGGAGGGGAGACCTGGGATGGTGAGTGGAGTGATGGGTGAAGGGAGACCTGGGATGGTGAGTGGAGTGATGGGAGAGGGAGACCTGGGGTGGTGAGTGGAGTGATGGGAGACCTGGGGTGGTGAGTGGAGTGATGGGGGGATGGGAGGGGAGACCTGGGGGGATGGTGAGTGAAGTGATGGAGGATGGAACGGCTCATGAGAGATGTATGTAGGAGTAAGTAAATTGAGACCTGGGGAGAGTTCAGGATGTCTTGAATAAGGAACGACTTCTGTTTGGGTGGCATCACCACCAGAGGATTGTCCATCTCTCCACGCGTCTCTCGCTGTCTCCCCGTGTCTCCCCGTGTCTCCCCCGTGTCTTTTCGTGTCTCCCCTTGTCCCCCCGTGTCTCCCCGTGTCTTTTCGTGTCTCCACGTGTCTCCCCCGTGTTTCCCTGTGTCTAACTGTGTCTGCCCTTGTCCCCCCTGTCTCCGCCGTGTCTCCACAAGTCTCACTGTGTCTCCCCGTGTCTCCACGTGTCACCACTAATCTCCCCGTGTCCCCCCCTGTCTCCCCGTGTCTCACTGTGTCTCAACGTGTCTCCACGAGTCTCCCCGTGCCCCCCCCCCCCCGTGTCTCCCTGTGTCTTCCCCTGTCTCACTGTGTCTCCACGTGTCTTTTCGTGTCTCCCCTTGTCCTCCCGTGTCTCCCCCGTGTCTCCACGGATCTCCCCGTGTCACCACCCCCCCCCCCCCCCGTGTCTCCCTGTGTCTCCCTGTGTCTCCCGGTGTCTCCACGGATCTCCCCGTGTCACTGCCCCCCCCCCCCCCGTGTCTCCCTGTGTCTTCCCCTGTCTCCCTGTGTCTCCCCGTGTCTGTCTCTGCCTGTGACTCCCCGTGTTTCGGTGTCTCCCAGTGCCACCCCCTCTCCACCGCGTCTTCCAGTGTCTACCTGTCCTCACGTGTCTCCCTGTACCCCGTGTCTCCACGTGTCTCCACGTGTCTCCACGTGTCTCCACGTGTCTCCAGGTGTCTCCAGGTGTCTCTCACCCGTGTCTCTCTCTCTCCCCCGTGTCTCTCTCTCTCCCCGTGTCTCCCCGTGTCTCCCCGTGTCTTTGTGTCTCCCCGTGTCTCCAGGTGTCTCCAGGTGTCTCTCTCCCGTGTCTCTCTCTCTCCCCGTGTCTCCCCGTGTCTCCCCGTGTCTCCCTGTGTCTTTGTCTCTACCCGTGTCTTTCTCTCTCCCCGTGTCTCGCCCGTGTCTCCCCCGTGTCTTTGTGTCTCCCCGTGTCTCCAGGTGTCTCCACGTGTCTCTCCCCCGTGTCTCTCTCTTTCTCCCCGCGCCTCCCCGTGTCTCCTCGTGTCTTTGTGTCTCCTCGTGTCTTTGTGTCTCCCCGTGTCTTTGTGTCTCCCTCGTGTCTTTGTGTCTCCCCGTGTCTCCAGGTGTCTCCACGTGTCTCTCCCCCGTGTCTTTGTGTCTCCCCGTGTCCCCCCGTGTCTGCCCCCGTGTCTCTCCTCGTGTCTGTGTGTCTCCCCGTGTCCCCCCGTGTCTTTGTGTCTCCTCGTGTCTTTGTGTCTCCCCGTGTCTTTGTGTCTCCCTCGTGTCTGTGTGTCTCCCCGTGTCCCCCCGTGTCTCTCGCCCGCTTCTTCTCCGAACTCGCTCTGTGATGCGGTCTGCTCACTCCACAGGTGACGATGGCTCATGCAGATACCCTCCCCACCATCATCCCACCCATCCCCCCCCCCCTCTGTCTCCCTCTTTCTCACCCTCCCCTCTCCTCCCAACCTCCACATCACCCATTAACTCCCCCCCCCCACAACCACTTTGCCCTCACAAAGCCAAAGATTGTACTCAGCGTAGCCTCTAGCGGCCTCGTGGGGTGCCGAGAGCGTTTGTTGGTGGTGGAAGCGAGAAGCAGCACCACACACACAGACACACAC
This sequence comes from Lethenteron reissneri, assembly GCF_015708825.2. Classification (NCBI taxonomy): domain Eukaryota; kingdom Metazoa; phylum Chordata; class Hyperoartia; order Petromyzontiformes; family Petromyzontidae; genus Lethenteron; species Lethenteron reissneri. The sequence goes on from NW_026891727.1 coordinate 11,948, forward strand.
AGACACACAGACACACACACACAGACACACACACAGACACACACATACACACACATACACAGACACACACACAGACACACAGACACACACACACACAGACACACACACAGACACACAGACACACACACACAGACACACACACAGGCACACACACACAGACACACACACAGACACACAGACACCACACACACAGACACACAGACACACACACACAAGACACACACACACAGACACACACACACACACAGACACACACAGACACACACACAGACACACACACAGACACACAGACACACACACAGACACACACACACAGACACACACACACACACAGAGACACACACAGACGTGGCGGTGACGTCACCACGACGCTTGTGCCAGGCTAGGTGCACCACGTTGAGGCTACCACGTGACAGAACCAGCAGGTGCCATGGGTCAACTTATTGAGATGACCAGTAGATGCACCACCACCTGTGCCCCTTACTGTGCCAGGCTAGGTGCACCAGGAGGTCACGGGGCAGACCCAGCAGGTGCCATGGGTCAACTTATTGAG
>NW_026891728.1:0-53881 GCF_015708825.2 Lethenteron reissneri
AGTGTTTAGTGTATAGTGTATTGTATAGTTTAGTGTTTAGTGTATAGTGTAGTGTTTAGTGTATCGTGCAGTGTATAGTGTAGTGTTTAGTGTATAGTGTAGTGTTTAGTGTATCGTGCAGTGTATAGTGTAGTGTTTAGTGTATAGTGTAGTGTTTAGTGTATAGTGTAGTGTTTAGTGTATAGTGTAGTGTTTAGTGTAGCTGGCCACTTATTGGGTTGACGTCTGAGTGGCTGTGTCTCTGCTATCTACTTAGTGGGTGGAGTTTGATTGATCCATAATAGAGGTTTTTTTGGGTTAGATCACATAAATATGTAAATGTGTCGTTGAAACCCGCCACCACCCGACACAGCCAACTAGTAAGGGTTGTCACGTAAACAGAACGTGGCCAATTCGTTACTAGTACAGCATTAATGTGTAGTGTATAGTGTGTAGTGTATCATGTGCAGTGTATAGTGTAGTGTGTATAGTTTAGTGTATAGTAGTGTAGAGTATAGTAGTATATAGTGTAGTGTATAGTGTAGTGTGTGTAGTGTAGTGTCAAGTAATGTAGTGTATAGTGTAGTATACTAGTACAGCACACCTATGTGTTGGAGAACCAAGACACATTATTTACAATCTGAGTACGACGTTTCACCAGTAAATATAACTATCTTCATCAGGCGTAGATGTGTTGAGCACGCTTCTGCTCTTTAGCGCCACGTGGGGGGGGGGGGGGGGGGGAATTACTGAGGCAACGTACATGATGCATGTGCATTATGCGAGCCTTTTTAACTTGTCATTCATGTCTATTGTGTGTATTAAAATAGCCCTACCAACGGTAACCCCCCTTGAAGTATCCTGCCCTTTGTAGGCATGCATTTAGTGACGAATTGGCATGTTCTGTTTACGTGACAACCCACACTAGTTATGGATGGTATTGGTCGCGCAAGCCTGACACGTGTTAAGTTTTATTGACGTCTGATTGGCTGAGGCTCTGCTGTCCACTTAGTGGGCTACGTGTTCTGCTGGGCGATCATAAGTTGGGTTTTAGCTATACGAGTGAATATTAAATGTATAGATGCACTACTATATACTACTATTTCTTACAACATTAGTACGTACTAATTTTTTACAATACAGCACTATATTACAATACACTACTGTATTACAATATACTATTATATTACTATACTGCTAGATTACCGTTGGTAATCCACCCACAAACAGCCCCCACCCACAAACACAAACACCCCCCCACCCTCAAACACCCCCCCACCAAACCTCACCCCCACCCACAAACACCCCCACCCACCACAAACACAAACCCCCACCCCCACAAACACCCCCCCACCCACAAACACCCCCCCACCAAACCTCACCCCCACCCACAAACACAAACCCCCACCCTCACAAACACCCCCCCACCCACAAACACCCACCTACACCCACCCACCCCCCCACCCACCTACCCCCCCACCCACAAACACCCACCTACACCCACCCACCCCCCCACCCACCTACCTATTTTAAGACAGGAAGGACAAGTTCCACAGCGGATCTCTTGCCCACTTCAGCAATTTTGTCTTGCTGTGGTTGTCCCACCTGATGACGGCCGCTTGTGTTGCGATCGAAACGTCGTAGTTTTTTGTTCATTTTATTTTTATTAATTTGAACCTCATCTACGTGACTTTACCGAAAGGCCCAAACAATACCAATTCCTGCGGTAGTCATGAAAGCTTTAAGTCAAGGTCTATATTAGAACGCTAGAGGTATTTTATTTGGGACTCGTTTCTAGCACTGGCTGGTAGAGTTACACCCTCAAATCCACGTCAATGTGATGGTTGAGGCGGTGTTTTTTTACTCTCCGCATCCGCGCCCCCCGTGAGTCATAGGACCCAACCGGGTACCCGATACCCGTACCCTACCCGATACCCGGCTACCCGTATGAGTACGGGTACGGGTACCTGTTTGCGACCCTGGTGCGGCCGCGTACGGGTACGGGTAGGCCGTGAGTCACTGGTGAGTCACCGTTTGTCACTCATTTCCCAACGTCTTGTCTCTTCTCACAATTCAAGTTCCTAGAATCAACCCACCCGCGCCTACAACATGGCTTCATCCCAGAGGTCGCAATCAGGTACCCGATACCCGTACCCTACCCGATACCCGGCCGGGTACGGGTAGGGTACGGGTACGGGTAGCCGGATATCGGGTAGGGTACGGGTAGCCGTTTGCGACCCTGGTGTGGCCGGGTACGGGTACGGGTAAGGAATCAAAACCCGTTTGCGACCTCTGCCGTGAGTGGAGCGAAAGTACGAGTCGCAAGGTGCCAGCGTAAATCAGGGCGGTTTGCGTACCCAGCGGGATCCGAGCACTCTGAGACCTTACCGCGTCACAAGTAAATCATTGTGACCAAACCGACCACGCCCACCCACCCACCCACCCACATCCCGGCACGAGGTTGCACGAGGGTTTTTTGTGCGCTCACGAGTAGGCGTCGCCGGAGAAATCTGGCATCACTGCGGTGACGGCGCAGTCCGGCATCGCCGTGACGACGCCGTCATGCGCAGTCGCGCTCGATTCTTCGCTTGGAGAAGTCTACGAAAGGCGACGGTGAGAGGGAGTGCACAGTGACAGCAAGGAAATGCGTCCATTAGTTTGTGTCTCAATCCGCTAGTCCTGGTGAGGGTCACAGCAGTAGCATGTAGAGTAGGGCGGTCCAGACTTCCCTTACGCTGCAGACAGACTCAAGCTCTACATTCCTATATACTACTATACACTACACTACTACACACTATACACTAAACTACTATACAGCACTGTACACTGCACTACTATACACTGCACTACTATACAATATACACTACACTACGATACACTACACTACTACGCACTATACACTACTATACACTACACTACTATACACACTATACACTAAACTACTGTACACTGCACTACTATACACTACTATACACTATACACTACTATACACTACTATACACTATATACTACTATACACTACTACACACTATACACTAAACTACTATACAGCACTGTACACTGCACTACTATACACTACACTACTATACACTACTACAGTATACACACTTTCTCTCATCACTTCATCTCTCATCACTTCATCTCTCATCACTTTATCTCTCATCACATTATCTCTCATCACTTCATCTCTCATCACTTCATCTCTCATCACTTTATCTCTCATCACATCATCTCTCATCACTTCATCTCTCATCACATTATCTCTCATCACTTTATCTCTCATCACTTTATCTCTCATCACTTCATCTCTCATCACTTTATCTCTCATCACTTTATCTCTCATCACTTTATCTCTCATCACTTCATCTCTCACCACTTTATCTCTCATCACTTCATCTCTCACCACTTTATCTCTCATCACTTCATCTCTCATCACTTCATCTCTCATCACTTCATCTCTCATCACTTCATCTCTCATCACTTCATCTCTCATCACTTCATCTCTCATCACTTCATCTCTCATCACTTCATCTCTCATCACTTCATCTCTCATCACTTCATCTCTCATCTACTCATCACTTATCTCTCATTCACTTCATCTCTCATCACTTCATCTCTCATCACTTCATCTCTTCATCACTTCATCTCTCATCACTTCATCTCTCGTCACTTCATCTCTCATCACTTCATCTCTCATCACTTCATCTCTCATCACTTTATCTCTCACCACTTTATCTCTCATCACTTCATCTCTCATCACTTTATCTCTCACCACTTTATCTCTCATCACTTCATCTCTCATCACTTCATCTCTCGTCACTTCATCTCTCATCACTTCATCTCTCATCACTTCATCTCTCATCACTTCATCTCTCATCACTTCATCTCTCATCACTTTATCTCTCATCACTTTATCTCTCATCACTTTATCTCTCATCACGTTATCTCTCACCACTTTATCTCTCATCACTTTATCTCTCATCACTTCATCTCTCATCACTTCATCTCTCATCACTGTCATCTCTCACCACTTTATCTCTCATCACTTCATCTCTCTATCACTTCATCTCTCATCACTTCATCTCTCATCACTTCATCTCTCATCACTTATCTCTCATCACTTTATCTCTCATCACTTCATCTCTCATCACTTCATCTCTCATCACTTCATCTCTCATCACTTCATCTCTCATCACTTCATCTCTCATCACTTCATCTCTCACCACTTTATCTCTCACCACTTTATCTCTCACCACTTTATCTCTCATCACTTTATCTCTCATCACTTCATCTCTCATCACTTCATCTCTCATCACTTCATCTCTCATCACTTCATCTCTCATCACTTCATCTCTCATCACTTTATCTCTCATCACTTTATCTCTCATCACTTCATCTCTCATCACTTTATCTCTCATCACTTATCTCTCGTCACTTTATCTCTCATCACTTAATCTCTCACCACTTTATCTCTCATCACTTTATCTCTCGTCACTTTATCTCTCATCACTTCATCTCTCACCACTTTATCTCTCATCACTTCATCTCTCGTCACTTCATCTCTCATCACTTCATCTCTCATCACTTCATCTCTCATCACTTTATCTCTCATCACTTCTATCTCTCATCACTTCATCTCTCACCACTTTATCTCCTCATCACTTCAATCTCATCACTTCTCTCTCATACTTATCTCTCATCACTTCATCTCTCATCACTTCATCTTCTCAATCATCTCTCATCACTTCATCTCTCTATCACTTCATCTCTCATCACTTCATCTCTCATCACTTATCTCTCATCACTTCATCTCTCATCACTTCATATCTCACCACTTCATCTCTCGTCACTTTATCTCTCATCACTTCATCTCTCACTCACTTCATCTCTCATCACTTATCTCTCATCAGCTTTCATCTCTCACCACTTTATCTCTCATCACCTATCACTTATCTCTCACCACTTTATCTCTCACACTTTATCTCTCAATCATTTCATCTCTCATCACTTTATCTCTCATCACTTCATCTCTCACCACTTATCTCTCATCACTTCATCTCTCATCACTTCATCTCTCATCACTCTTCATCTCTCATCACTTCATCTCTCATCACTTCATCTCTCATCACTTCATCTCTCATCACTTTCATCTCTCATCCTTCATCTCATCATCACGTTCACTCTCATCACTTCAATCTCTCATCACTTCATCTCTCATCACTTTATCTCTCATCACTTTAAATCTCTCACCACTTTATCTCTCATCACTTTAATCTCTCATCAACTTATCTCTCATCATTCATCTCTCAGACTTCATCTCTCATCACTTCATCTCTCATCACTTCATCCTCTCATCACTTCATCTCTCGCACTTCATCTCTCAGCACTTCATCTCTCGTCACTTCATCTCTCGTCACTTTATCTACTCATCACTTCATCTCTCATCACTTATCTCTCATCACTTCATCTCTCATCACTTTATCTCTCATCACTTCATCTCTCATCACTTCATCTGCTCATCACTTCATCTCTCCATCACTTCATCTCTCGTCACTTCATCTCTCATCACTTTATCTCTCATCACTTTAAATCCTCTCATCACTTCATCTCTCACACTTCATTCATCTCTCATAACTTCATCTCTCAATCACTTCATCTCTCAATCTCCTCATCACTTCATCTCTCATCACTTCATCTCTCGTCACTTCATCTCTCATCACTTCTCTCGTACTCTTATCTCTCATCACTTCATCTCTCATCACTTTATCTCTCACACTTCATCTCTCATCCTTTATCTCTCATCACTTTACTCTCAACCACTGTTATCTATCTCTCATCACTTATCTCTCATCACTTTATCTCTCATCACTTTATCTCTCATCACTTCATCTCTCATCACTTCATCTCTCATCACTTTATCTCTCATCACTTTATCTCTCATCACTTTATCTCTCATCACTTTATCTCTCAATCACTTCTATCTCTCTCAATTCATCTCTCATCACTCCATCTCTCATCACTTCATCTCCTCATCACTTCATCTCTCATCACTTCATCTCTCCTCACTTCATCTCTCATCACTTCATCTCTCATCACTTCATCTCTCATCACTTCATCTCTCATCACTTTATCTCTCACCACTTATCTCTCATCACTTCATCTCTCATCACTTCATCTCTCACCACTTTATCTCCTCCCTCTCCACCACTTTATCTCTCATCAGCTTCAATCTCTCATCACTCACTTCCTTAATCTCATCATCACTTCATCTCTCATCACTTCATCTCTCATCACTTCATCTCTCATCACTTCATCTCTCATCACTTCATCTCTCATCACTTCATCTCTCATCACTTATCTCTCATCACTTCATCTCTCATCACTTTATCTCTCATCACTTTATCTCTCATCCTTCACTCTCATCACTCTCTCATCACTTATCTCTCATCACTTCATCTCTCATCACTTTACTCTCTCACTTCATCTCTCATCACTTCATCTCTCATCACTTCATCTCTCATCACTTCATCTCTCATCACTTCTCTCTCATCACTTTATCTCTCATCACTTCATCTCTCATCACTTCATCTCTCATCACTTCATCTCTCATCACTTCATCTCTCATCACTTTATCTCTCATCACTCTCATCACTCTCACTTCATCTCTCATCACTTCATCCTCTCATCACTTATCTCTCCACTTTATCTCTCATCACTTTATCTCTCGTCACTTCATCTCTCATCACTTCATCTCTCGTCACTTCATCTCTCATCACTTATCTCTCATCACTTCATCTCTCATCACTTCATCTCTCACACTTTATCTCTCACCACTTTATCTCTCATCACTTCATCTCTCATCACTGTATCTCTCATCACTTATCTCTCTCACTTCATCTCTCATCACTTTATCTCTCATCACTTTATCTCTCATCACTTCATCTCTCACCACTTTATCTCTCACCACTTTATCTCTCATCACTTCATCTCTCATCACTTCATCTCTCATCACTTCATCTCTCACCACTTTATCTCTCACCACTTTATCTCTCATCACTTCATCTCTCACCACTTTATCTCTCATCACTTCATCTCTCATCACTTCATCTCTCATCACTTCATCTCTCATCACTTCATCTCTCATCACTTTATCTCTCATCACTTTATCTCTCACCACTTATCTCTTCATCACTTCATCTCTCATCACTTCATCTCTCATCACTTCATCTCTCATCACTTTATCTCTCACCACTTTATCTCTCATCACTTTCATCTCTCATCACTTCATCTCTCATCACTTCATCTCTCATCACTTCATCTCTCATCACTTCATCTCTCATCACTTCATCTCTCATCACTTTATCTCTCACCACTTATCTCTCATCACTTTATCTCTCATCACTTATCTCTCATCACTTCATCTCTCGTCACTTCATCTCTCATCACTTCATCCTCCTTCATCTCTCATCACTTCATCTCTCATCACTTCATCTCTCGTCACTTCATCTCTCATCACTTCATCTCTCATCACTTCATCTCTCACCACTTTATCTCTCATCACTTTATCTCTCATCACTTTATCTCTCACCACTTTATCTCTCATCACTTCATCTCTCATCACTTTATCTCTCATCACTTCATCTCTCATCACTTCATCTCTCATCACTTCATCTCTCATCACTTCATCTCTCATCACTTCATCTCTCATCACTTTATCTCTCACCACTTTATCTCTCATCACTTATCTCTCATCACTTCATCTCTCATCACTTTCATCTCTCATCACTTATCTCTCACCACTTTATCTCTCATCACTTTATCTCTCATCACTTCATCTCTCATCACTTTATCTCTCATCACTTTATCTCTCATCACTTCATCTCTCATCACATTATCTCTCATCACATTATCTCTCATCACTTCATCTCTCATCACTTTATCTCTCGTCACTTCATCTCTCACCACTTCATCTCTCATCACTTCATCTCTCACCACTTTATCTCTCATCACTTTATCTCTCATCACTTTATCTCTCATCACTTCATCTCTCATCACTTCATCTCTCATCACTTCATCTCTCATCACTTTATCTCTCATCACTTCATCTCTCGTCACTTTATCTCTCGTCACTTCATCTCTCATCACTTCATCTCTCATCACTTTATCTCTCATCACTTCATCTCTCATCACTTTATCTCTCCTCACTCATCTCTCATCACTTCATCTCTCATCACTTCATCTCTCATCACTTCATCTCTCATCACTTCATCTCTCATCACTTCATCTCTCATCACTTCATCTCTCATCACTTCATCTCTCACCACTTCATCTCTCATCACTTCATCTCTCATCACTTCATCTCTCACCACTTCATCTCTCATCACTTTATCTCTCATCACTTTATCTCTCATCACTTCATCTCTCACCACTTTATCTCTCATCACTTTATCTCTCATCACTTTATCTCTCATCACTTTATCTCTCATCACTTTATCTCTCGTCACTTCATCTCTCATCACTTTATCTCTCATCACTTCATCTCTCATCACTTCATCTCTCACCACTTTATCTCTCATCACTTCATCTCTCATCACTTCATCTCTCATCACTTCATCTCTCATCACTTCATCTCTCACCACTTTATCTCTCGTCACTTCATCTCTCATCACTTCATCTCTCATCACTTCATCTCTCATCACTTCATCTCTCATCACTTCATCTCTCATCACTTCATCTCTCATCACTTCATCTCTCATCACTTCATCTCTCATCACTTTATCTCTCATCACTTCATCTCTCATCACTTCATCTCTCATCACTTCATCTCTCATCACTTTATCTCTCGTCACTTCATCTCTCATCACTTTATCTCTCATCACTTTATCTCTCATCACTTTATCTCTCATCACTTCATCTCTCACCACTTTATCTCTCATCACTTTATCTCTCATCACTTCATCTCTCATCACTTTATCTCTCATCACTTCATCTCTCATCACTTCATCTCTCATCACTTTATCTCTCGTCACTTCATCTCTCATCACTTTATCTCTCATCACTTTATCTCTCATCACTTCATCTCTCATCACTTCATCTCTCATCACTTCATCTCTCATCACTTCATCTCTCATCACTTCATCTCTCATCACTTCATCTCTCATCACTTCATCTCTCATCACTTCATCTCTCATCACTTCATCTCTCATCACTTCATCTCTCATCACTTCATCTCTCATCACTTCATCTCTCATCACTTCATCTCTCATCACTTCATCTCTCATCACTTTATCTCTCATCACTTTATCTCTCATCACTTCATCTCTCGTCACTTTATCTCTCATCACTTTATCTCTCATCACTTCATCTCTCATCACTTCATCTCTCATCACTTCATCTCTCATCACTTCATCTCTCACCACTTCATCTCTCATCACTTTATCTCTCATCACTTTATCTCTCATCACTTTATCTCTCGTCACTTTATCTCTCATCACTTAATCTCTCACCACTTTATCTCTCATCACTTTATCTCTCGTCACTTTATCTCTCATCACTTCATCTCTCACCACTTTATCTCTCATCACTTCATCTCTCATCACATTATCTCTCATCACTTTATCTCTCATCACTTTATCTCTCATCACTTCATCTCTCGTCACTTCATCTCTCATCACTTTATCTCTCATCACTTCATCTCTCATCACTTTATCTCTCATCACTTCATCTCTCATCACTTCATCTCTCGTCACTTCATCTCTCATCACTTCATCTCTCATCACTTTATCTCTCATCACTTCATCTCTCACCACTTTATCTCTCATCACTTCATCTCTCATCACTTCATCTCCCATCACTTCATCTCTCATCACTTCATCTCTCATCACTTCATCTCTCATCACTTCATCTCTCATCACATTATCTCTCATCACTTCATCTCTCATCACTTTATCTCTCATCACTTTATCTCTCATCACTTCATCTCTCATCACTTCATCTCTCATCACTTTATCTCTCATCACTTCATCTCTCATCACTTTATCTCTCATCACTTCATCTCTCATCACTTCATCTCTCATCACTTCATCTCTCATCACTTCATCTCTCATCACTTCATCTCTCGTCACTTCATCTCTCACCACTTTATCTCTCATCACTTCATCTCTCGTCACTTCATCTCTCGTCACTTCATCTCTCGTCACTTCATCTCTCATCACTTCATCTCTCATCACTTCATCTCTCATCACTTCATCTCTCATCACTTCATCTCTCATCACTTCATCTCTCATCACTTCATCTCTCACCACTTTATCTCTCACCACTTTATCTCTCATCACTTCATCTCTCATCACTTCATCTCTCATCACTTTATCTCTCATCACTTCATCTCTCACCACTTTATCTCTCACCACTTTATCTCTCATCACTTCATCTCTCATCACTTTATCTCTCATCACTTTATCTCTCATCACTTCATCTCTCACCACTTTATCTCTCACCACTTTATCTCTCACCACTTCATCTCTCATCACTTCATCTCTCATCACTTTATCTCTCATCACTTCATCTCTCATCACTTCATCTCTCACCACTTTATCTCTCATCACTTTATCTCTCATCACTTTATCTCTCACCACTTTATCTCTCATCACTTCATCTCTCATCACTTCATCTCTCATCACTTCATCTCTCACCACTTTATCTCTCATCACTTTATCTCTCATCACTTTATCTCTCAATAGAAGTTCAACAGACACGTGACATACACGTGCAACATACACACGCAACGTCAAGCAAGGACTTCACGTTCTCCCGTTGGAATATGGATGGGTCCACATTGCTACGAGTTCTCTGAGCAGGGTAATTGTCCGTGTGTCCAGGGGGTCCGTGTGGAACAGCGCTGGGTATGAGAGGCTCCAGTTTCTCCGGTGGCATCTGCTTCTCGTCAGAGCTGAGTTGAGCCCTGCAAACAAGGACAAAGATCACCCACCGTGAGGCCCTAACAGACTGCTGGGTGACCGGTGCTTCGCCTGGCCGCCTTTGCCTCCCCAGTGGCGATGTTTACTACACCAGCGCCGCTACACAATGTACTAATTTGAGGCCGAGTCGACCTAGGGGATGCGCAGGACTGTGGGTGGTAATCGAAATCGGGTTTCGGCGCGGAGTTTGTAGCGCTAACCACTACTACACCACCGCTCCCCATTCGGCTGCAATCACGTCACCAATTTCTCCACTGGGCATTTAGCTCATGGCAGAACATATTTGAACCCTGCTCATGCACCTGCACGCACCAATACCAACACCCGCGCAAATTCACCACTAAGTGACGGTGACATCACCGAGACGTCTGTGCCAGGCCAGGTGCACTTTGAGACCACGTGAAGTGTCGAAGGCTCGCTGCTGACAGGAGGTCTCGGGACAGACCAAGCAGGTGCCATGGGTTGGCTGACTGAGATGACCGGTAGATGCACCACCAGCTGTACCCCCTACTGTGCCAGGCTAGGTGCAGGAGGCATCAGGACAGACCCAGCAGATGCCATGGGTTGGCTGATTCAGATGACTGGTAGATGCACAACCAGCCGTACACTCTACTGTGCCAGGCTAGGTGCAGGAGGTATTGGGACAGACTGATCAGGTGCCACGGGTCGACTGACTGAGATGAGTGGCCGATGCACCACCAGCTGTACCCCTTACACACAGACACCAACCAATACTAATACCCGCGCCATTCACCACTACGTGGCGGTGACATCACCACGACACTTGTGCCAGGCTATGTGCACGTTGAGCCCACGTGAAGTGTCGAACACCCGCTGGCAGGAGGTCACGGGGCAGACCCAGCAGGTGCCACTGGTCGACTGACTGAGATGACTGGCTGATGCACCACCTGTGCCCCCTACTGTAACAACTTGCTGTGCTTTAGCCAACCGGCGCTGCGCTTGTTGTTGTGAGCGTCGCTCCTCCCACCTCCGTTGTTCTTGGAGAACGACTGCCTCCAACTGCCCAGTAGCGTCCTTCACGAGCCTCCTCCACAGAGGTCGATATTGACACAGCTGGTACCAGTCATCGGCAATTTCACTCAGCTCCCCATTTTCCTGTACCACATCACTACATCTCTTCTCTAGCCCGTGCCGCATCCATTTAGCCCCCTCTATCCGGCTGAACAAAAGCTGTTGAGTCATGCGGTGACTGGGCATGCGGGCTACATGGCCCAGCCAACGCAGCCGTGCCTGCCATATGAGCTCAACGTTGGGACTTTGTCAGATTTTTCAAGGATTTGTGAGCTCCTCTCACAATCCAGCCTGGTTAAACCCAGGATGGATCGTAGGCAGGCCAGCCTAAATGTTTCCAACTGGCGAAGATGTTCCACTAGGGGGGTCCACGTTTCGCAAGCGTAGAGAAGGGAGGGAATGACCGTGGCCGAGAAGACCTGAAGCTTCGTGCGGAGCGACAGACCAGGTAGCTTCCACACAGCGTTACGCAACCGATGAAAAAATAATGCCGCTCAACTGATTCAGTTGTGAGACCTCTGCTGTTAAACCGGAGCGGGTTTTGAGCACATTTCCCAGGTATGGGAAACTCTCCCATCTCTCCACAACTGCCCTATCACCAATTGGGAGTTGTGGGGGTGGAGTGTCCGATGGTACAAAATACCAAGGCAAGTGCTTAGTTTTGTTGGGGCTGATGGTAAGGCCCCATCTCTTGGTGGCACGCTCCAGTCTCAGCAGCAGCGTCTCCAACTCCATCCTCTGAGTGAGCAGAAATTACCAAATCATCGACATACATAACATGGTTGAGTAATAGGGAGCCATCCCTTGACTGCACCAGAATATGGATCGGCCTTCCATCGTGAACAGAGGGTCAGGGACTCTGAAAGCACGAAGAACAACCCAGAGCCCAGGCCTACTGATGGTATCATAGGCCTTGACGAGGTCAATAAAGCAGAGATGTAGGTCTTGTTGAAATTCCCTACACCTCTGCTGAAGCAGACGGACGGAAAATATGGCATCTGTGCAGGACCGCCCTTTCCTGAAACCGCATTGGGGCTTTGCAAGCTTCTCCTCAGTGTGCCTAGCAAGGCGATGTTGAATAATCCTAGCCAGGACTTTTCCCGGCACACTGAGGAGTGAGATGCCCCTGTAGTTGTTACAGTCTGTGCGGTCTCCCTTCTTAAAGAGGGTGGGTGAATGAGTGATTAGGTAGAAGGGTTAGTGGTTAAATGAGTGGGTGGATGAGCGAATGGGTGTGTGGGTGGGTGGCTGATTGAGCGAGTGGGTGTGTGGGTGAGTTAGTGGGTGAGTGAGTTTGTGGCAGAGGTCGCAACCGGGTACCCGATACCCGTACCCTACCCGTACCCGGCCGGCTACCTGTACCCGTACCCAGCCGGGTACGGGTACAGGTACCCGTTTGCGACCCTGGTGCGGCCGGGTACGGGTAAGAAATCAAAACCCGTTTGCAACCTCTGGTTTGTGGGTGGGCCTCGTGCGAGGGGAGCCTCGCACTACCAACGATGTTACTTCATTGCAGCTTGTGTCTCCCTCTCCCGTTAACCCCCCAACACCACCCCCCCACCCCCACCTGGCACCGCCTCTCGATGGCGGTGGAGCGGGCGGAGCGGCCGGAGCGCCGCCGACGCCATCGACGCCGCGCGGAGAGCCGGGCGGTCGCCATAGCATTGGCAGGGAGTACCACTGAACCAGCGCTGGCCTCTGTCCATCCGCCACTGCCCCGGCCGCCTCGTCGCTTTCACTGCCACTGCGGTTGGGTGGCTGCCTACCACTCCTCCCGGCCGCCACCGGGGGCAGCACGCCTGGCAGCGTCTCGATTGGCGGCGGCAGATGGAACTTCTGGCGTGCCTGCATATGCCTATCAAACAACCCTCATTTTGTTACAAGATAAGATCCGTCGTGTAGCATTAACAGACCGGTGGGACAAGTGATGCTAACGAGTAGCGGGCACCCCATGCATGCGTGTATGTTGAAGTAACCTTCACGTGTCTGTGTGCCTCTATGGGTCTCTGTGTGTTTCTGTCGGTGTCTCTGTGGGTCTCTTTGAGTCTCTGTGGGCGTCTCTGTGAGTGTCTATGTGAGTCTCTGTGGGTCTCTGTGGGTGTCTCTGTGAGTCTCTGTGTGTCTCTGGGGGTGTCTCTGTGGGTTTCTGTGGGTCTCTGTGGGTGTCTTTTTTGGGTCTCTGTGGGTCTCTGTGGGCGTCCCTGTGGATGTCTCTGTCGGTGTCTCTGTGGGTCTTTATGGGTGTCTTTTTGGGTTTCTGTGGGGGTCTCTGTGGGTCGCTGTGGGAGTGCCTGTGGGTGTTTCTGTGGGTGTCTTTTTGGGTCTCTGTGTGTCTCTGTGGGTTTTTGTGGGTGTCTCTGTGGGTCTCGGTGAGTCTCTTTGTGTGTCTCTGTGTGTGTCTCTGTGGGTCTCTGTGGGTGTCTCTGTGGGTCTTTGTGGGTTTCTTTTTTGGGTCTCTGTGGGTCTCTGTCGGTGTCTCTGTGTGTCTCTGTGGGTGTCCCTGTGGATGTCTCTGTCGGTGTCTCTGTGGGTTTCTGTGGGTGTCGTTTTGGGTCTCTGTGGGTGTCCGTGGGTGTCTCTGTGGGTCATCAACCGCATCACTGTCCAACATCAATACAACCACCACCACCACCACCACAACCATCCAGCCACCACCATCACCACCACAACCGACTACAACCACCCAACCACTGCCATTACTGACCACAACCACCTACCCAACCACAACTACCCACCCAACCACCACCACAACCACAGAACTAAAAGGAGGAGCCTCGCTGTACCAATGACGTTTCATCATTTCAGCTTTTGTTTTCCTCTCCCGTTCACCCCCAGCCCCCCCCAGGCCACATTCACCAACCTGGTACCGACATCTCTCACCTGAGCACCAAAGACCTCATCTGCCTTGCCGCCTCCGCCTCCTCGTCGCTGCCATCACCGTCGTCGGGCGACGGCCTCCGACTTATCCTGCTTTGCGATGGAAAGGACTCATTGTAGATGTCCCCCTTCGTTGTGTCACCGCACCTCCTGTATTCCACACAGGTCCAGACGGGACCGGTCCAACTCCCGACAGAGGAATGGCAGCCTCTCATCTCCACACACACACACACAGGCCTCCCATAATATAGTTTTTTTCGAGTTAGATTGTGTAAATATATAAATGTGACGTTATAACCCGCCACCAGCCGACACAGCCAACTTGTAAGGGTTGTCACGCAAACAGAAGATGCCAATTCGTCACTAGTACAACACTAGTGTGTAGTGTATAGTGTAGTGTATGGTGTAGTGTATATAGTAGTGTATTGTGTAGTGTATAGTGTAGTGTATGGTGTAGTGTATAGTGTAGTGTATATAGTAGTGTATGGTGTAGTGTATAGTGTAGTGTATAGTGTATAGTGTAGTGTATGGTGTAGTGTATAGTGTAGTGTATAGTGTAGTGTATAGTGTAGTGTATGGTGTAGTGTATAGTGTAGTGTATAGTGTAGTGTATAGTGTAGTGTATAGTGTAGTGTATGGTGTAGTGTATACTGTAATATACTAGTACAGCGCACCTGTGTGTTGTAGAACCAAAGCACAACATTTACAATCTGAGTATGACATTTCGCCAGTAATTACAACTAGCTTCATCAGGCGTAGATGTGTTGACCACTCTTCTACATATTCTTAGGTTTTTTCGGTAAAGTCACCGTGTAGGTAAAAACATTAAAACGTAAAATAAAATTAAAATCACGACGTTTCGGAGGCAACACAAGCTTCCGTCTTCAGGTGGAACCGTCACAGCCACGACGGCTGTATCAAGTGAATGAGAGATTACAGGAGCTACCACTCCGTTTATATAATGGTTGGAGAGGGTGGTGGGGCAAGGGCCGCATATTTGTTATTCATATGGTCAGGTGAGGCTTGAGACTAAGAATAGACTGCATAACAAAGGCTGAACCTTTGTTATGGAGAGGTACGGTTTGTGACTCAACCTGTAACAGGGAGACCACCACTAAACATGGTAAAACAGTAATGGTTGTCTGTCAAATAAGATTGGCCAAATAAGTGTAGTTAAATCTTTTTTGCACGGTTCATCACATCTTTCCAATGATCACTCTTCTACACTCTTGCGCCACGTGGGGGGGAAGGGAATTACTGAGGCAACGTACATGATGCATGTGCATTATGCGAGCCCTTTAAACTTGTCATTTCTGTCTATTGTGTGTATTAAAATAGCCCTACCAACGGTAATCCTTATTGGAGTATGATGCCCTTCATAGACATGCATTTAAATAATGTATTGTTTGATGTTTCACTTCCACGCTGCACTAAGGCGGTAGCTATTCGAGCGGTTAAAATGATGTTTTACTTCTTTCAATTTCGATAGATTCTCTAATTAGTCTTGGCCAGTAGTAGCTAGTTTTGCACAACACTTCAACATTATCAAATTAAATGCAGTGTCCTTGTTGGCACGCGTTTTCTGCGAATGCTGACAGTTGCATTTGGGAGAATTTAATATTTCTCTGATGTTATCTACACTATGGGGACCTCATTTGCCAGTAAAAATATGATAATTGGTTCTTTACCCTTCTATCTGGCAACAAAACTGACACCTTTTTGCAAGGAGTCATGTTTGCATAGACCGCAATACCTGCAGTCATAATACAAACAAAAAAACACAACTCTGCTAATGTGCACTGTCCTTGAAGTTGATTGGTCCACACCCGAGACAGCTTTCCTTAGAGCCCAGTCTCACATGGTCCTTGAAGTTGATTGGTCCTCACCCGAGACAGCTTTCCTTAGAGCCCAGTCTCACATGGTCCTTGAAGTTGATTGGTCCTCACCCGAGACAGCTTTCCTTAGAGCCTAGTCTCACATGGTCCTTGAAGTTGATTGGTCCTCACCCGAGACAGCTTTCCTTAGAGCCTAGTCTCACATGGTCCTTGAAGTTGATTGGTCCACACCCGAGACAGCTTTCCTTAGAGCCTAGTCTCACATGGTCCTTGAAGTTGATTGGTCCTCACCCGAGACAGCTTTCCTTAGAGCCTAGTCTCACATGGTCCTTGAAGTTGATTGGTCCACACCCGAGACAGCTTTCCTTAGAGCCTAGTCTCACATGGGTTGGACCAGATGACGCCAAAAGGCGCACAAAAAAAAGGTGTCAGTTTTGTTGCCAGATAGAAGGGTAAAGAACCAATTATTCTCTGATGTTCTTTTCGTCTCGTGCTGATCATTCGTCCTGTTTGCCCAACAAAACATTTACCGCACGGGCAGTTAATCATGTACACACCTTCTGTTGATAGCTTCGGTAGTACATCTTTTGTAGCAGATATTAACTAATGAGAAATGCAAATTGCCAAAAACAAATATTAACTTCAGTGAAGCAAAAGCCTTAAGAGAATTGAGTGCAAATCAAGACATCCAATGCATGATGCACTTTGACTAAGTAATCCCCCCCCCTTCCACTTTGTGCAGCCATCACCACAACCATGACAACCACCACCACCACCACCCACCCAACCACCCATCCACTACAAACACAACCATCACCACCACCACAACAATCTCAACCATCACCACAACCATGACAACCACCACCACCACAACCACCACCACAACCACCCACCACCACAACAATCACAACCATCATCACCACCACAACCACCACCACAACCACCACAACCACTACAACCACCACGACCACCACAACCACCCACCGAATCGCTCATCCACTACAAACACAACCATCACCACCACCACAACAATCTCAACCATCACCACCACAACCACCCACCCAACCACCCATCCACTACAAACACAACCATCACCACCACCACAACAATCTCAACCATCACCACAACCATGACAACCACCACCACCACAACCACCACCACAACCACCCACCACCACAACAATCACAACCATCATCACCACCACAACCACCACCACAACCACCACAACCACTACAACCACCACGACCACCACAACCACCCACCGAATCGCTCATCCACTACAAACACAACCATCACCACCACCACCACAACAATCTCAACCATCACCACCACAACCACCCACCCAACCACCCATCCACTACAAACACAACCATCACCACCACCACAACAATCCCAACCATCACCACAACCATGTCAACCACCACCACAACCACCACCACAACCACCCACCACCACAACAATCACAACCATCATCACTACCACAACCACCACCACAACCACCACAACCACTACAACCACCACGACCACCACAACCACCCACCCAACCACCCATCCACTACAAACACAACCATCACCACCACCACAACAATCCCAACCATCACCACAACCATGTCAACCACCACCACAACCACCACCACAACCACCCACCACCACAACAATCACAACCATCATCACTACCACAACCACCACCACAACCACCACAACCACTACAACCACCACGACCACCACAACCACCCACCCAACCACCCATCCACTACAAACACAACCATCACCACCACCACAACAATCTCAACCATCACCACAACCATGACAACCACCACCACCACAACCACCACCACAACCACCCACCACCACAACAATCACAACCATCATCATCACCACCACAACCACCACCACAACCACCACAACCACTACAACCACCACGACCACCACAACCACCCACCGAATCGCTCATACACTACAAACACAACCATCACCACCACCACAACAATCTCAACCATCACCACCACAACCACCCACCCAACCACCCATCCACTACAAACACAACCATCACCACCACCACAACAATCCCAACCATCACCACAACCATGTCAACCACCACCACAACCACCACCACAACCACCCACCACCACAACAATCACAACCATCATCACTACCACAACCACCACCACAACCACCACAACCACTACAACCACCACGACCACCACAACCACCCACCCAACCACCCATCCACTACAAACACAACCATCACCACCACCACAACAATCTCAACCATCACCACAACCATGACAACCACCACCACCACAACCACCACCACAACCACCCACCACCACAACAATCACAACCATCATCATCACCACCACCACCACCACCACTACAACCACCACGACCACCACAACCACCCACCGAATCGCTCATCCACTACAAACACAACCATCACCACCACCACAACAATCCCAACCATCACCACAACCATGTCAACCACCACCACAACCACCACCACAACCACCCACCACCACAACAATCTCAACCATCACCACCACAACCACCCACCCAACCACCCATCCACTACAAACACAACCATCACCACCACCACAACAATCTCAACCATCACCACAACCATGACAACCACCACCACAACCACCACCACAACCACCCACCACCACAACAATCACAACCATCATCATTACCACCACAACCACCACCACAACCACTACAACCACCACGACCACCCACCGAATCGCTCATCCACTACAAACACAACCATCACCACCACCACAACCACCCACCACCACAACAATCACAACCACCACCACAACCACCACCACAACCACCACAACCACTACAACCACCACGACCACCCACCGAATCGCTCATCCACTACAAACACAACCATCACCACCACCACAACAATCTCTGCGGCAAGAGTCTGAATATTCCACGCGGCCAAACCGCGGTGGTCCCCCTGTTCCTGGGGAACCCCGAGGAGGAGGAGGAGAGACTTTCCCTGCGGCTACGCCAAGTCGTGGTTTGGCCAGAGGGCATCAGAGAGTCGCCTCTCTCTCGTAACCCGCTGGGTCCTCCATAAATAGTGGAAGGTGGAGGGGTTACCAAACAACCATCGTCTCGTTACAAGTGTAATCAGAGAGCGCCGTCTAAGGGACTACGAGGGGTAATGGCATAGTCACCGCTGGGTGACTCATATCCAATCAGAAGGTAGGGTTCCATCTGGGCCAAAGATAACGGGCGGAGCTAGTGGGCATGTAGGGAACCTTCGGGAAGGTTCCACGAGGGGACGTGGCTGGAGGCGGAGCTTAGTTCCGCCGACCGGAATATAAGGAGAGGCAGTGGGAGGACTCAGGGTCGGTGTGGGGAGCCTGGAGTCCGGACTGCATCATCGCCTACCTCGTCTCGCCACCGGCCACGTAACGGGCTCTGCCAGCGAAGCTTCTCTCCTCCCAGCGCGCTGATGACCAGCGGAAAGAGCGTAGAGGAAGAGAGAGAGAGACACGCCGCGATGGTGGAAGAGGGAGAGCGCACGTCACGGCAGAAGAGAGAGAGGTAAGCCATCCAGAGAGAGAGAGAGTGGAGTTGGGCAGTCGTTAATAAAATGGACTCCATTCAAGAGTTGTTGTGGAAGTGCTTTATTACACAAGATAAGATCTGTTATGTAGCATCAACAGACCATTGTGAAAAGTGATATTCGTGAGCAGTGGCACCAATGCATTGCGTGCATGTTGATTAACCTTCGGGTGTCTCTGTGGGTCTCTGTGCGTGTCTGTGGGTCTCTGTATCTGTCTCTGTGTGGGTCTCTGTGTGTCTCTGTGGGTCTCTCTTTGAGTCTCTGTGGGTGTCTCTGTGGGTCTCTTTGGGTCTCTGTGTGTGTCTCTGTGGGTCTCTGTGGGTCTCTGTTTGTGTCTCTGTGTGTGTATCTGTGGGTGTCTGTGGGTGTCTCTGTGGGTGTCTCTGTGTATCTCGGTGGGTCTCTGTGGGTTTCTGTGGGTGTCTCTGTGGGTGTCTCTGTGAGTCTCTGTGTATCTCGGTGGGTCTTTGTGAGTCTGTGTGGGTTTTTCTGTGGGTCTCTGTGAGTCTTTCAACACCATCAACATCATCAACAGCATCTCAGTCAACCATCAACACAACCACCCACCACCATCACTTCAACCATCACCACCACCACCACCACCACCCAACTATAAGGGGAGCCTCGCTGGACCAACGACGTTTCTTCATTTCAGCTTTCGTCTTCCTCTCCCGTTCAAACCCCACCCGCCCACATTCGTCCACCTGGCACCGACGTCTCTCACCAGCATGACGATGCACCGCCCATTCGTCTCCGCAAGTTGGACAGCCGCCGCCTCAGCGCCGACCTCCAACCTCCGCCGACCTTCGCCCTGAACCGGCTGCCCCTCGCCTCCGCTGCCTCCTCCTCCTCCTCGACTTTGTCGGGCAGCTGCCTCCGACTTCTCGTGAGGGGCGGTGGAACGGTAACCGGCGGTGGACGTGGCCAAGAGGACACACTGTCTCTCTCCCTCTCCTGTAGATTCTGTTCACTGCACCTCCTGTATTACACACAGGTCCAGACGGTTACCGGTCCAGTTCCCGACAGACGAATGGCAGCCTCTCATCTCCTCACACACCTCAGAACCAACCCACCGGACGTCGTGCACTGCACAAAGGTCCATGTGGTACCCATCCACCTCCAGACCGAGCAGCGGCAGCCTCTCCTCTGCGGCGAGAGTCCGAATATTCCACGCGGCTGAACCGCGGTGGTCCCGCTGTTCCTGGGGGATCCCTGAGGAGGAGGGAGGCTTTCACTGTGGCTACGCCAAGTCGCGGTTTGGCCAGAGGGCATCAGAGAGTCATCTCTATCTTACCCCGCTGGGTCCTCTATAAATCGTGGTAGGTGGAGGGGTTACCAAACAACCCTCATTTCATAACCATAAGATCTTTCAACAAACTCCGAGGCAAGAAAGTTCATCTGATCGAGTCACTCACATTTCTGAAGAGATGCCACGACTCTAAGGTAATACCGATCTCATTGTACACTGACTTCTGCTGCCATCAAATATTACAATGCCAAACGAATTTTGTTCAGGGCTCGCTTGGCCCTGATCTCAGAGAGAATTAGACTGCTCCGTACTGGACTAGATCATGTAGACAAGACACTCTTGAAATCACACTTAACAATGATGGAACAAATGTCTACATCTGATTGGAAACAGATAGATAAAATGACCGCTTCATCAGCCGCTACAATGTCAGCTAAATGGAAAGATTACCTGATTTCCAAGTTCAACCTCCTTTCCAAAAAGTAACCAGATCCACACATTTTAAAGTTAAATGTTGACAAGGTTGTTATTAATCTGAGTAATAGCCCAATTTCCCATGGTCTAAAGTCGGTTTTGGCTACAGGGATGGACTTAGCAGTCACCCCCAAAAAACATACCAGTGGATGTCATCATTGCCCAGGTCGGTGTAGTCCTTAAGGGTCTGCGACACATCGCTGCAGACGTGACAAAATCTGAAATCGCTGCAACCATCAAAAGCGCTAAGATGCCTGTGAGCAACACCAGTAAGGATGAGCATTTTGAGTTATCTCAGTTGAAAAAATTAACCCGTAAAAACAAAGTTTTTCACTATAAATCCTTTATATGCGTGGCATCGGTTTTATTTCATTATTCATTTCTGTTTTTCTTGAGTAAGAGTTTCATTTTTATCACATTGGTATTTTAAATTAAATATGAAAAAAAAAATCCTAAAAAGTGGAAAATTTTGGGAAAAAACTTTTCACGAAGATAAATTGTCACGCACAACGAGTCTGTGTGCAAAATGTCAGCTCGATTGGATCACGGGAAGTGGGTTAAAAAACGACCGAAAGATTTGCACGGTCGTAAGCGCAGCAAGCAAGCAAGTGAACTTAATATAAAGGATTAAAAAGAGGGATCACATCGTCATCCTCTCAGCCGAAAAAGGCAATGACACGGTCGTCATGAACAAAACCGCGTACAATAACGAAATTCAGGACCTACTAAATGATGATTAGCTACACAAAATTAAAAGAGATCCGACCAACAGCCTGGTTACAAAAAGAACAGGATCATCGCTGATTCAGCTTTATTTATTGAACAAACCAAACGGTTTCTTTTGAAACCTTCTGCTGCTAGACCACCCAGATTATATGGCTTACCAAAAATCCATGAAGAAGGTACACCCATACTCTTTGGATCTTTTGGTAAAGTCACGGAGGTAGAAACAATATAATATAATCACGATGTTTTGATCGCAACACAAGCAACCGTCATCAGGTGTGAAACAGACACAGCAGGAGGACTGCTGACGTAGAAGAAAGAGCTGCTGTAACATTTTTTGACATGCGTTTTTCTGGATTTTGCTGTTGTTATTCTGTCTCTCACTGTTCAAATAAACCTACCATTAAATTTATAGACTGATCATTTCTTTGTCAGTGGGCAAACGTACAACATCAGCAGGGGATCAAATACTTTTTTCCCTCTCTGTGTATACCTCTTGTGTTTGGGTTTTTGTTCTTGTAGCCCGGCTCTCTCACATTGACATGCTAATCTCTCACATTTACGTAAAAATGCCTTCTCTAGCTCCGCCCACTTACCCTTGGGTTGGGCCCACCATAATCCGATATAAACTCTTGCTGCAGCAGCACGTTCTCCTACGTCAGCAGTCCTCCTGCTGTGTTTGTTTCACACCTGATGACGGTCGATTGTGTTGCGATCGAAACGTCTTGAACTATTATATTTTTTTATACCCACGTGACTTCACCAAAAGAACGAAATAATATATGGATTCCTGCAGTCACGAATACTTCAAATCAAGATACAAGGTACACTCCTTCATCCCACCGATATCTGTCTGGGACCATGCAGCCATTCACTGGTAAGACCACCTCTTCTGTACTTAACTCAGCTCACCTGGTATCGTCAATTAAAGACATCTAAACTGTCCCCAGGTTAGTTTGATGTCATTTCTTTGTTCACCAAAGTTCCTGTGTCTGATACCATTGCAATAATTGAAGATTTGGTCCAACAAGGATTGAATGCTGAAGTACCGGCCCTGGTGAGACACTACCTCACCAACACATACGTCACCTGGAATGGAACATTCTACAACCATTGTGTTGAGCACTGCGTGATGTCTTTGATCATCGCTCACCCTCCGTCCCGATACGTTTCCATTCATTGTGTTGAGCACTGCGTGCAGTCTTTGATCACCGCTCACCCTCCCTCCCGATACGTTTCCATTCATTGGCTACCACAGTCTGATAAGCTCTCCACCCCCCCTCTCCACCTCCCTTCAACTTGCTTATAAGGGATTACATCTTGAATCATTGCTTCACTTGATGCAGCTAATTCGGCTGTGACGGTCCCACCTGATGACGGAGACTTGTGTTGCCTCCGAAACGTCGTGATTTTTTTATTTTTATTTTGATGTTTTACTTACGTGACTTAACCGGAAAAAACCTAAGAATATTCTACAACCAGACTGAAGGCACCCCAATGGGTTCTCCCTTATCTCCGGTTGTAGCCAATATTTTCATGGAAATATTTGAGATGGACGCCAAAACATCACCTTGCCATACATTGCAGGAGTAACCAAAACGATTTTCAAAATCATGAACACGACACAAGATCCAAGTCCGATTGAACACGGTGCGTAACATTAATGATTTGATCCCATCAGTAAAGGACAAGATTCCTGACATGCAATACCCCGGCGTCTATAAACGAAGCTGTATCTGCGGCAGCGGTTACACTGGGGAAACTAAGCGACATGTCTCGGACCGTGTTCATGAGCATAAGGCAGATCTTAATTTTAGAACTTTCGTGACTGCAGTAAATGATTATTTGGTTCTTTCGGTTAAGTCACGTCTAAAGATAAAATAATAAATTAAATTAAATAATAGCATACAAATTAAATAATAGTATGCTATTATTTAATTTAATTTATTATTTTATCTTTAGACGTGACTTAACCGAAAGAACCAAATAATCATAAGGCAGATCTGAAACACGGCAGGACCAATACTTCTGCTGTGGCTGATCATTGCTTTAATGCGGCTGGCTCACATGATTGATTTCCATAAGATGATAGTATTTTGCAAGCCTACTGGCTATCAACAAACATTCGTTCATTAAGCCATCCATATATCTGTAGGACTCTTACTGACGCGACAACTGTCTTTCTCGCATATAGTTGACATCTCCAACAGCATCGTTCAATGTTCCTCCATACTCTACAATGGACAATTCTCCATCAGCCCCACTCGATATCCCTCCGTTCGCTAGCTCTGCTGCTTCGCTCGCTATCTTTCTCTCCACCAAGGTCTCCGCTGCCTCGCTACGCTGTACTCGCTCCGTCCTTGCTACTCTGTCCGTACTCTCTATGTCCACTGCTACCGTATACTGCATTCTCTTTATCCACTGCTACCTTATACTATACACTCTTATCCACTGCTACCCTATACTATACTGTACTCTCTTATTCACTGCTACCCTATACTATACACTCTTGTCCACTGCTACCCTATACTATACTGTACTCTCTTATTCACTGCTACCCTATACTATACTCTCTTATCCACTGCTACCCTATACTATACACTCTTGTCCACTGCTACCCTATACTATACACTCTTGTCCACTGCTACCTCATACTATACACTCTTATCCACTGCTACCCTATACTATACTCTCTTATCCACTGCTACCCTACACTATACACTCTTGTCCATTTACCAACTCCAACGCCAACTCCAACTGCGACTCCAACACTCACAATGACCCCCGTCTCTCCTCTATGCTCTGCCTTTATCCCTGAACCAATTAGTCCCAATTAGTTATGTCATCCCCCGCTCCTCCCTTCGCCCCCCATGGCCCCCAGCCTCACGTGATGTCACGTGATGTTGTTTTCGTGGACACCCCGACGCCAGTCCCAGACACTTACCCTCTCGATCAATTACCGGCCTGCGTCCTCAGTTACTCTTAACACCTGTGGCGTCTCTTAATGACCTCACCGCTTAATTGGCTCAGCAACAACTGTATGTCCTCAGTTGCCCCCACTGTCCGCTGCATGCTCGCATCGCAACCAAACGCGTGGCCTACATATACATACACAGATACAAGTTCAAGATGGTTATACACTCAGCAATCATTTTAAAGATATCATGAACCACTTTGGGTCATGACTTGATTGGTGTTTTCTCGTCAACCTCTACCGTCAGCAGTGTGGGTGTGTGGAGCGAGGTGCAATGATTGCCTGGCGGTCCTTTGATTGGTGTAGACCAGGGGTCGGCAACCTACGGCTCCGGAGCCGCATGTGGCTCTTTACGGGCTGCTTCTTGACGATATGTACAGTATGTACTCAGATGCATTGCGGCTCTTGAAATACTGAATTTTGTACCGAATTGTAAAGAAATGGCTCTTCTTGTTATTTTGGTTGCCGACCCCTGGTGTAGACCTACTGCCGGTGTCGGGGTTTTCTCTCACGTGAACATAAGCTGCCCCGCTCATGCTGCTGACACACTTGGGCTACGACCATCTCTAAAGCTTTATAAACAGTTTGCCTTTAGAAGCTAACCCCCCTTTTTAAATCCTTTATATTAAGTTCACTCGCTTGCGTGCTTACGACCGTGCAAACATTTTGGTCGTTTTTTAACCCACTTCCCGTGATCCAATCGAGCTGACATTTTGCACACAGACTCGTTGTGCGAGACAATTAATGTTCGTGAAAAAATGTTTCCAAAATTTTACACTGTTTAGGGAAATTTTTTAAAATATTTAATTACCAATTGCTTAATTGTGGCAGGCAATCATCTGACCCATAGGTGGCAGCCATCTCAAGCCAGAGGACGAGAGGACTCTAGCCGCCACGCATATAAAGGATTTATAGTGAAACACTTTGTTTTTACGGGTTTATTTATTTAAATCCTTTATATTAAGTTCGCTTGCTTGCTTAGGACCGTGCAAATCTTTCGGTCGTTTTTTAACCCACTTCCCGTGATCCAATCGAGCTGACATTTTGCACACAGACTCGTTGTGCGAGACAATTAATGTTCGTGAAATTTTTTCCAAAACATTTACACTTTTTAGGACAAAAATATTATATTTAATTACCAATTGCTTAATAGTGCCATACAATCATCTGACCCATAGGTGGCAGCCATCTCAAGCCAGAGGACGAGAGGACTCTAGCCGCCACGCATATAAAGGATTTGTTGTGAAAAACTTTGTTTTTACGGGTTTACTTGTTCTTGATGAAGACCGCTTGCGTTGCGATCGAAACGTTGTAGGTTTTAATTTAATTTAAATATTTTTTTCTTATTTTCATTCACTTAATTTTTCTTTTATTATTAATTCTCTCTCTACGTGACTTTACCGAAAGAACCAAAGAATATGAATTCTTGCAGTCACGAAAGTTTTAAGTCAAAATGTAACCCTCATCTCGTTACAAGATAAGATCGGTCGTCTAGCATCAGCAGACCCTTGGGACAAGTGCTGTTACGAGCAGCAGAAGCACCTATGCATGCGTGCATGTTGAAGTGACCTTCAGGTGTCTCTGTGGGTCTCTGTGGGTCTCTGTGGGTGTCTCTGGGGGTCTCAGTGAGTGTCACTGTGGGTGTCTCTGTGGGTCTCTGTGGGTGTCTCTTTGGGTGTCTCTGTGGTTTTCTGTGGGTATCTGTGGGTCTCTGTGAGTCTCTGTGGGTGTCTCTGGGGGTCTCAGTGAGTGTCTCTGTGGGTGTCTCTGTGGGTCTCTATGGGTCTCTGTGGGTGTCTCTGGGGGTCTCAGTGAGTGTCTCTGTGGGTCTCTGTGAGTCTCTGTGGGTGTCTCTTTGGGTGTCTCTGTGGTTTTCTGTGGGTATCTGTGGGTCTCTGTGAGTCTATGTGGGTGTCTCTGAGGGTCTCAGTGAGTGTCTCTGTGGGTGTCTCTGTGGGTCTCTATGGGTCTCTGTGGGTGTCTCTGGGGGTCTCAGTGAGTGTCTCTGTGGGTGTCTCTGTGGGTCTCTGTGAGTCTCTGTGGGTGTCTCTTTGGGTGTCTCTGTGGTTTTCGGTGGGTCTCTGTGGTTGTCTCTGTGGGTGTCTCTGTTAGTGTTTCTGTGGGTGTCTGTGTGGGTCTATGTCAGTCTCTGTAGGTCTCTGTGAGTCTCTGTGGGTGTCTCTGTGTGTGTCTCTGTGTTCTCTGTGGGTCTCTGTGAGTCTCTGTGGGTGTCTCTGTGAGTGTCTCTGTGGGTGTCTTTGTGGGTGTCTCTGTGGGTGTCTCTTTGGGTCTCTATGGGTCTCTGTGGGTGTCTCTGGGGGTCTCAGTGAGTGTCTCTGTGGGTGTCTCTGTGGGTCTCTGTGAGTCTCTGTGGGTGTCTCTTTGGGTGTCTATGTGGTTTTCTGTGGGTATCTGTGGGTCTCTGTGAGTCTATGTGGGTGTCTCTGAGGGTCTCAGTGAGTGTCTCTGTGGGTGTCTCTGTGGGTCTCTATGGGTCTCTGTGGGTGTCTCTGGGGGTCTCAGTGAGTGTCTCTGTGGGTGTCTCTGTGGGTCTCTGTGAGTCTCTGTGGGTGTCTCTTTGGGTGTCTATGTGGTTTTCTGTGGGTATCTGTGAGTCTCTGTGGTTGTCTCTGTGGGTGTCTCTGCTAGTGTCTGTGTGGGTCTATGTGAGTCTCTGTAGGTCTCTGTGAGTCTCTGTGGGTGTCTCTGTGTGTGTCTCTGTGTTCTCTGTGGGTCTCTGTGAGTCTCTGTGGGTGTCTCTGTGAGTGTTTCTGTGGGTGTCTTTGTGGGTGTCTCTGTGGGTGTCTCTTTGGGTCTCTGTGGGTCTCTGTGTGTGTCTCTGTTGGTGTCTCTGTGTGTATCTCTGTGTTCTCTGTGGGTCTCTGTGAGTCTCTGTGGGTGTCTCTGTGAGTGTCTCTGTGGGTGTCTTTGTGGGTGTCTCTGTGGGTGTCTCTTTGGGTCTCTGTGGGTTTCTGTGGGTGTCTCTGTTGGTGTCTCTGTGTGTATCTCTGTGAATCTCTGTGGGTGTTTCTGTGGGTGTCTCCGTGAGTCTCTGTGGATGTCTCTGTGGGTGTCTCTGTGGGTCTCTGTGTGTGTCTCTGTGTGTCTCTGTGGGTGTCTCTGTGGGTCTCTGTGGGTCTCTGTGGGTGTCTCTGTGAGTGTCTCTGTGGGTGTCTTTGTGGGTGTCTCTGTGGGTGTCTCTTTGGGTCTCTGTGGGTCTCTGTGGGTGTTTCTGTGGGTGTCTCCGTGAGTCTCTGTGGATGTCTCTGTGGGTGTCTCTGTGGGTCTCTGTGTGTGTCTCTGTTAGTGTCTCTGTGGGTGTCTCTGTGGGTCTCTGTGGGTCTCTGTGGGTCTCTGTGGGTGCCTCTATGTGTGTCTCTGTGTTCTCTGTGGGTCTCTGTGAGTCTCTGTGGGTGTCTCTGTGAGTGTCTCTGTGGGTGTCTTTGTGGGTGTCTCTGTGGGTGTCTCTTTGGGTCTCTGTGGGTCTCTGTGGGTGTCTCTGTTGGTGTCTCTGTGTGTATCTCTGTGGATCTCTGTGGGTGCTCTGTGAATCTCTGTGGGTGTCTCTGTGGGTGCCTCTATGAGTCTCAACACCAGCACTGTCACCCATCACCATCAACCACATCAACATCAACCACATCAACATCACCATCACCCACATCAACATCACCATCAACCACATCAACATCACCATCAACCACATCATCATCACCCATCAACATCACCATCACCCACATCAACATCACCATCACCCACATCAACATCACCATCAACCACATCAACATCACCATCAACCACATCAACATCACCCATCACCCATCAACCACATCAACATCACCCATCAACATCACCATCACCCACATCAACATCACCATCAACCACATCAACATCACCATCAACCACATCACCATCACCCATCAACCACATCAACATCACCATCAACCACATCAACATCACCCATCACCCATCAACCACATCAACATCACCCATCAACATCACCATCACCCACATCAACATCACCATCAACCACATCAACATCACCATCAACCACATCACCATCACCCATCAACCACATCAACATCACCCATCAACATCACCATCAACCACATCAACATCACCATCAACCACATCAACATCACCCATCAACATCACCCATCAACATCACCATCAACCACATCAACATCACCCATCAACATCACCATCAACCACATCAACATCACCCATCAACATCACCATCAACCACATCAACATCACCCATCAACCACATCAACATCACCCATCAACCACATCAACATCACCCATCAACATCACCATCAACCACATCAACATCACCCATCAACCACATCAACATCACCCATCAACCACATCAACATCACCCATCAACCACATCAACATCACCCATCAACCACATCACCATCACCCATCAACATCACCATCAACCACATCAACATCACCATCAACCACATCAACATCACCCATCAACCACATCACCATCACCCATCAACATCACCATCACCCACATCAACATCACCCATCAACCACATCAACATCACCATCAACCACATCAACATCACCCATCAACATCACCATCAACCACATCAACATCACCATCAACCACATCAACATCACCCATCAACATCACCATCACCCATCAACATCACCCATCAACATCACCATCAACCACATCAACATCACCCATCAACATCACCATCAACCACATCAACATCACCCATCAACATCACCATCAACCACATCAACATCACCCATCAACATCACCATCAACCACATCACCATCACCCATCAACATCACCATCACCCACATCAACATCACCCATCAACATCACCCATCAACCACATCACCATCACCCATCAACATCACCATCACCCACATCAACATCACCATCAACATCACCATCACCCACATCAACATCACCCATCAACATCACCCATCAACCACATCAACATCACCCATCAACATCACCATCACCCACATCAACATCACCCATCAACATCACCCATCAACCACATCACCATCACCCATCAACATCACCATCACCCATCAACATCACCCATCAACATCACCATCAACCACATCAACATCACCCATCAACATCACCATCAACATCACCCATCAACATCACCATCAACCACATCAACATCACCATCACCCATCAACATCACCCATCAACATCACCATCAACCACATCAACATCACCCATCAACATCACCATCACATCACCCATCAACATCACCATCAACCACATCAACATCACCATCACCCACATCAACATCACCCATCAACATCACCATCACCCACATCAACATCACCCATCAACATCACCATCAACCACATCAACATCACCCATCAACATCACCATCAACCACATCAACATCACCCATCAACATCACCATCAACCACATCAACATCACCCATCAACATCACCCATCAACCACATCAACATCACCCATCAACATCACCCATCAACCACATCACCATCACCCATCAACATCACCATCACCCATCAACATCACCCATCAACATCACCATCAACCACATCAACATCACCCATCAACATCACCATCAACATCACCCATCAACATCACCATCACCCACATCAACATCACCATCAACATCACCATCACCCACATCAACATCACCCATCAACATCACCCATCAACCACATCAACATCACCCATCAACATCACCATCACCACATCAACATCACCCATCAACATCACCCATCAACATCACCATCAACCATCAACATCACCATCACCCATCAAATCACATCACCCATCACATCACCATCACCCATCAACATCACCCATCAACATCACCATCAACCACATCAACATCACCCATCAACATCACCATCAACATCACCCATCACATCACCATCACCCACATCAACATCACCCATCAACATCACCCATCAACCACATCACCATCACCCATCAACATCACCATCACCCATCAACATCACCCATCAACATCACCATCAACCACATCAACATCACCCATCAACATCACCATCAACATCACCCATCAACATCACCATCAACCACATCAACATCACCATCACCCATCAACATCACCCATCAACATCACCATCAACCACATCAACATCACCCATCAACATCACCATCAACATCACCCATCAACATCACCATCAACCACATCAACATCACCATCACCCACATCAACATCACCCATCAACATCACCATCACCCACATCAACATCACCCATCAACATCACCATCAACCACATCAACATCACCATCAACATCACCATCACCCACATCAACATCACCCATCAACATCACCCATCAACCACATCAACATCACCCATCAACATCACCATCACCCACATCAACATCACCCATCACATCACATCAAACACATCAACATCACCCATCAACATCACCATCAACCACATCAACATCACCCATCAACATCACCCATCAACCACATCAACATCACCCATCAACATCACCCATCAACCACATCACCATCACCATCAACATCACCATCACCCATCAACATCACCCATCAACATCACCATCAACCACATCAACATCACCCATCAACATCACCATCAACATCACCCATCAACATCACCATCACCCACATCAACATCACCATCAACATCACCATCACCCACATCAACATCACCCATCAACATCACCCATCAACCACATCAACATCACCCATCAACATCACCATCACCCACATCAA
This sequence comes from Lethenteron reissneri, assembly GCF_015708825.2. NCBI lineage: Eukaryota > Metazoa > Chordata > Hyperoartia > Petromyzontiformes > Petromyzontidae > Lethenteron > Lethenteron reissneri. The sequence goes on from NW_026891728.1 coordinate 32,442, forward strand.
CATCACCCCATCACATCACCCATCACCACATCACCATCACCATCAACATCACCATCACCCATCAACATCACCCATCAACATCACCATCAACCACATCAACATCACCCATCAACATCACCATCAACATCACCCATCAACATCACCATCACCCACATCAACATCACCCATCAACATCACCCATCAACCACATCACCATCACCCATCAACATCACCATCACCCATCAACATCACCCATCAACATCACCATCAACCACATCAACATCACCCATCAACATCACCATCAACATCACCCATCAACATCACCATCAACCACATCAACATCACCATCACCCATCAACATCACCCATCAACATCACCATCAACCACATCAACATCACCATCACCCATCAACATCACCCATCAACATCACCATCAACCACATCAACATCACCATCAACCACATCAACATCACCATCACCCACATCAACATCACCATCAACCACATCAACATCACCATCAACCACATCACATCACCATCAACCACATCAACATCACCCATCAACATCACCATCACCCACATCAACATCACCATCAACCACATCAACATCACCCATCACCAGCAACCACATCAACATCACCATCAACCACATCAACATCAACCATCAACCACATCAACATCACCCATCAACATCACCATCACCCATCAACCCCATCAACATCACCATCAACCACATCAACATCACCCATCAACATCACCATCAACCACATCAACATCACCCATCAACATCACCATCAACCACATCAACATCACCCATCAACATCACCCATCAACCACATCAACATCACCCATCAACATCACCATCAACCACATCAACATCACCCATCAACATCACCATCAACCACATCAACATCACCCATCAACATCACCATCAACATCCGTCCTTGCTACTCTGTCCGTACTCTCTATGTCCACTGCTACCGTATACTGCATTCTCTTTATCCACTGCTACCTTATACTATACACTCTTGTCCACTGCTACCCTATACTATACTGTACTCTCTTATTCACTGCTACCCTATACTATACACTCTTGTCCACTGCTACCCTATACTATACTCTCTTATCCACTGCTACCCTATACTATACACTCTTGTCCACTGCTACCCTATACTATACACTCTTGTCCACTGCTACCCTATACTATACACTCTTGTCCACTGCTACCTCATACTATACACTCTTATCCACTGCTACCCTATACTATACTCTCTTATCCACTGCTACCCTACACTATACACTCTTGTCCATTTACCAACTCCAACGCCAACTCCAACTGCGACTCCAACACTCACAATGACCCCCGTCTCTCCTCTATGCTCTGCCTTTATCCCTGAACCAATTAGTCCCAATTAGTTATGTCATCCCCCGCTCCTCCCTTCGCCCCCATGGCCCCCAGCCTCACGTGATGTCACGTGATGTTGTTTTCGTGGACACCCCGACGCCAGTCCCAGACACTTACCCTCTCGATCAATTACCGGCCTGCGTCCTCAGTTACTCTTAACACCTGTGGCGTCTCTTAATGACCTCACCGCTTAATTGGCGCAGCAACAACTGTATGTCCTCAGTTGCCCCCACTGTCCGCTGCATGCTCGCATCGCAACCAAACGCGTGGCCTACATATACATACACAGATACAAGTTCAAGATGGTTATACACTCAGCAATCATTTTAAAGATATCATGAACCACTTTGGGTCATGACTTGATTGGTGTTTTCTCGTCAACCTCTACCGTCAGCAGTGTGGGTGTGTGGAGCGAGGTGCAATGATTGCCTGGCGGTCCTTTGATTGGTGTAGACCAGGGGTCGGCAACCTACGGCTCCGGAGCCGCATGTGGCTCTTTACGGGCTGCTTCTTGACGATATGTACAGTATGTACTCAGATGCATTGCGGCTCTTGAAATACTGAATTTTGTACCGAATTGGAAAGAAATGGCTCTTCTTGTTATTTTGGTTGCCGACCCCTGGTGTAGACCTACTGCCGGTGTCGGGGTTTTCTCTCACGTGAACATAAGCTGCCCCGCTCATGCTGCTGACACACTTGGGCTACGACCATCTCTAAAGCTTTATAAACAGTTTGCCTTTAGAAGCTAACCCCCCTTTTTAATCCTTTATATTAAGTTCACTCGCTTGCGTGCTTACGACCGTGCAAACATTTTGGTCGTTTTTTAACCCACTTCCCGTGATCCAATCGAGCTGACATTTTGCACACAGACTCGTTGTGCGAGACAATTAATGTTCGTGAAAAATGTTTCCAAAATTTTACACTGTTTAGGGAAATTTTTTAAAATATTTAATTACCAATTGCTTAATTGTGGCAGGCAATCATCTGACCCATAGGTGGCAGCCATCTCAAGCCAGAGGACGAGAGGACTCTAGCCGCCACGCATATAAAGGATTTATAGTGAAACACTTTGTTTTACGGGTTATTTATTTAAATCCTTTATATTAAGTTCGCTTGCTTGCTTAGGACCGTGCAAATCTTTCGGTCGTTTTTTAACCCACTTCCCGTGATCCAATCGAGCTGACATTTTGCACACAGACTGGTTGTGCGAGACAATTAATGTTCGTGAAATTTTTTCCAAAACATTTACACTTTTAGGACAAAAATATTATATTTAATTACCAATTGCTTAATAGTGCCATACAATCATCTGACCCATAGGTGGCAGCCATCTCAAGCCAGAGGACGAGAGGACTCTAGCCGCCACGCATATAAAGGATTTGTTGTGAAAAACTTTGTTTTTACGGGTTTACTTGTTCTTGATGAAGACCGCTTGCGTTGCGATCGAAACGTTGTAGGTTTTAATTTAATTTAAATATTTTTTTCTTATTTTCATTCACTTAATTTTTCTTTTATTATTAATTCTCTCTCTACGTGACTTTACCGAAAGAACCAAAGAATATGAATTCTTGCAGTCACGAAAGTTTTAAGTCAAAATGTAACCCTCATCTCGTTACAAGATAAGATTCGTTGTCTAGCATCAGTAGACCCTTGGGACAAGTGCTGTTACGAGCAGCAGAAGCACCTATGCATGCGTGCATGTTGAAGTGACCTTCAGGTGTCTCTGTGGGTCTCTATGGTTCTCTGTGGGTGTCTCTGGGGGTCTCAGTGAGTGTCTCTGTGGGTCTCTGTGAGTCTCTGTGGGTGTCTCTTTGGGTGTCTCTGTGGTTTTCTGTGGGTATCTGTGGGGTCTCTGTGAGTCTATGTGGGTGTCTCTGAGGGTCTCAGTGAGTGTCTCTGTGGGTGTCTCTGTGGGTCTCTATGGGTCTCTGTGGGTGTCTCTGGGGGTCTCAGTGAGTGTCTCTGTGGGTCTCTGTGAGTCTCTGTGGGTGTCTCTTTGGGTGTCTCTGTGGTTTTCTGTGGGTATCTGTGGGTCTCTGTGAGTCTATGTGGGTGTCTCTGAGGGTCTCAGTGAGTGTCTCTGTGGGTGTCTCTGTGGGTCTCTATGGGTCTCTGTGGGTGTCTCTGGGGGTCTCAGTGAGTGTCTCTGTGGGTGTCTCTGTGGGTCTCTGTGAGTCTCTGTGGGTGTCTCTTTGGGTGTCTCTGTGGTTTTCGGTGGGTCTCTGTGGTTGTCTCTGTGGGTGTCTCTGTTAGTGTTTCTGTGGGTGTCTGTGTGGGTCTATGTCAGTCTCTGTAGGTCTCTGTGAGTCTCTGTGGGTGTCTCTGTGTGTGTCTCTGTGTTCTCTGTGGGTCTCTGTGAGTCTCTGTGGGTGTCCTCTGTGAGTGTCTCTGTGGGTGTCTTTGTGGGTGTCTCTGTGGGTGTCTCTTTGGGTCTCTATGGGTCTCTGTGGGTGTCTCTGGGGGTCTCAGTGAGTGTCTCTGTGGGTGTCTCTGTGGGTCTCTGTGAGTCTCTGTGGGTGTCTCTTTGGGTGTCTATGTGGTTTTCTGTGGGTATCTGTGGGTCTCTGTGAGTCTATGTGGGTGTCTCTGAGGGTCTCAGTGAGTGTCTCTGTGGGTGTCTCTGTGGGTCTCTATGGGTCTCTGTGGGTGTCTCTGGGGGTCTCAGTGAGTGTCTCTGTGGGTGTCTCTGTGGGTCTCTGTGAGTCTCTGTGGGTGTCTCTTTGGGTGTCTATGTGGTTTTCTGTGGGTATCTGTGAGTCTCTGTGGTTGTCTCTGTGGGTGTCTCTGCTAGTGTCTGTGTGGGTCTATGTGAGTCTCTGTAGGTCTCTGTGAGTCTCTGTGGGTGTCTCTGTGTGTGTCTCTGTGTTCTCTGTGGGTCTCTGTGAGTCTCTGTGGGTGTCTCTGTGAGTGTTTCTGTGGGTGTCTTTGTGGGTGTCTCTGTGGGTGTCTCTTTGGGTCTCTGTGGGTCTCTGTGTGTGTCTCTGTTGGTGTCTCTGTGTGTATCTCTGTGTTCTCTGTGGGTCTCTGTGAGTCTCTGTGGGTGTCTCTGTGAGTGTCTCTGTGGGTGTCTTTGTGGGTGTCTCTGTGGGTGTCTCTTTGGGTCTCTGTGGGTCTCTGTGGGTGTCTCTGTTGGTGTCTCTGTGTGTATCTCTGTGGATCTCTGTGGGTGCTCTGTGAATCTCTGTGGGTGTCTCTGTGGGTCTCTATGGGTCTCTGTGGGTGTCTCTGGGGGTCTCAGTGAGTGTCTCTGTGGGTGTCTCTGTGGGTCTCTGTGAGTCTCTGTGGGTGTCTCTTTGGGTGTCTATGTGGTTTTCTGTGGGTATCTGTGAGTCTCTGTGGTTGTCTCTGTGGGTGTCTCTGCTAGTGTCTGTGTGGGTCTATGTGAGTCTCTGTAGGTCTCTGTGAGTCTCTGTGGGTGTCTCTGTGTGTGTCTCTGTGTTCTCTGTGGGTCTCTGTGAGTCTCTGTGGGTGTCTCTGTGAGTGTTTCTGTGGGTGTCTTTGTGGGTGTCTCTGTGGGTGTCTCTTTGGGTCTCTGTGGGTCTCTGTGTGTGTCTCTGTTGGTGTCTCTGTGTGTATCTCTGTGTTCTCTGTGGGTCTCTGTGAGTCTCTGTGGGTGTCTCTGTGAGTGTCTCTGTGGGTGTCTTTGTGGGTGTCTCTGTGGGTGTCTCTTTGGGTCTCTGTGGGTTTCTGTGGGTGTCTCTGTTGGTGTCTCTGTGTGTATCTCTGTGAATCTCTGTGGGTGTTTCTGTGGGTGTCTCCGTGAGTCTCTGTGGATGTCTCTGTGGGTGTCTCTGTGGGTCTCTGTGTGTGTCTCTGTTAGTGTCTCTGTGGGTGTCTCTGTGGGTCTCTGTGGGTCTCTGTGGGTGCCTCTGTGGTGTCTCTGTGAGTGTCTCTGTGGGTGTCTTTGTGGGTGTCTCTGTGGGTGTCTCTGTGGGTCTCTGTGGGTCTCTGTGGGTGTCTCTGTTGGTGTCTCTGTGTGTATCTCTGTGGGTCTCTGTGGGTGTCTCTGTTGGTGTCTCTGTGTGTATCTCTGTGAATCTCTGTGGGTGTCTCTGTGGGTCTCTGTGGGTGTCTCTGTGGGTGCCTCTATGAGTCTCAACACCAGCACTGTCACCCATTACCATCAACTACATCACCATCACCACATCAACATCACCATCAACCACATCAACATCACCATCAACCACATCAACATCACCATCAACCATCAACATCATCATCACCCATCAACATCACCATCACCCACATCAACATCACCATCACCCACATCAACATCACCATCACCACATCAACATCACCATCACCCACATCAACATCACCATCAACCACATCAACATCACCATCACCCACATCAACATCACCATCAACCACATCAACATCACCATCAACCACATCAACATCACCATCACCACATCAACATCACCCATCACCCATCAACCACATCAACATCACCCATCAACATCACCATCACCCACATCAACATCACCATCAACCACATCAACATCACCATCAACCACATCAACATCACCCATCAACATCACCACCATCACCACATCATCTATCACCCATCAACCACATCAACACCACCATCACCATCAACCACATCAACATCACCCATCCACATCACCATCACCCATCAACCACATCAACATCACCATCAACCACATCAACATCACCCATCAACCACATCACCATCAACCACATCAACATCACCATCAACCACATCAACATCACCCATCAACATCACCATCAACCACATCAACATCAACCATCAACATCACCCATCAACATCACCCATCAACATCACCATCAACCACATCAACATCACCCATCAACATCACCATCAACATCACCCATCAACATCACCATCAACCACATCAACATCACCCATCACATCACCATCAACCACATCAACATCACCCATCAACATCACCATCAACCACATCAACATCACCCATCAACATCACCATCAACCACATCAACATCACCATCAACCACATCAACATCACCCATCAACATCACCATCACCCATCAACCACATCAACATCACCCATCAACCACATCAACATCAACCATCAACATCACCCATCAACATCACCATCAACCACATCAACATCACCCATCAACATCACCATCAACCACATCAACATCACCCATCAACATCACCATCAACCACATCAACATGACCCATCAACATCACCATCAACCACATCAACATCACCCATCAACATCACCCATTATCCACTTCAACATCACCCATCAACATCACCATCAACCACATCAACATCACCATCAACCACATCAACATCACCCATCAACATCACCCATTATCCACTTCAACATCACCCATCAACATCACCATCAACCACATCAACATCACCATCAACCATCAACATCATCATCACCCATCACATCACCATCAACCACATCAACATCACCATCAACCACATCAACATCACCCATCAACATCACCCATCAACATCACCATCAACCACATCAACATCACCCATCAACATCACCCATCAACATCACCATCAACCACATCAACATCACCCATCAACCACATCGACATCACCATCAACCACATCGACATCACCCATCAACATCACCCATCAACATCACCATCAACCACATCAACATCACCATCAACCACATCAACATCACCCATCAACATCACCCATCAACATCACCATCAACCACATCACATCACCCATCAACATCACCATCAACCACATCAACATCACCCATCAACATCACCCATCAACATCACCATCACCACATCGACATCACCATCAACCACATCAACATCACCATCAATCACATCAACATCACCCATCACATCACCCATCAACATCACCATCAACCACATCGACATCACCATCAACCACATCGACATCACCATCAACCACATCGACCATCACCCATCAACATCACCCATCAACATCACCATCAACCACATCAACATCACCATCAACCACATCAACATCACCCATCAACATCACCCATCAACATCACCATCAACCACATCAACATCACCCATCAACATCACCATCAACCACATCAACATCACCCATCAACATCACCCATCAACATCACCATCAACCACATCGACATCACCATCAACCACATCAACATCACCATCAATCACATCAACATCACCCATCAACATCACCCATCAACATCACCATCAACCACATCAACATCACCCATCAACATCACCATCAACCACATCAACATCACCCATCAACATCACCATCAACCACATCGACATCACCCATCAACATCACTATCAACCACATCAACATCACCCATCAACATCACCATCACCACATCAACATCACCCATCACATCACCATCAACCACATCAACATCACCATCACCACATCAACATCACCCATCACATCACCATCAACCACATCAACATCACCCATCAACATCACCCATCAACATCACCATCAACCACATCAACATCACCATCAACCACATCAACATCACCCATCAACATCACCATCAACCACATCGACATCACCCATCAACATCACCCATCAACCACATCAACATCACCATCAACCACATCAACATCACCCATCAACATCACCATCAACCACATCAACATCACCATCACCACATCAACATCACCCATCAACATCACCCATCAACATCACCAGCAACCACATCAACATCACCATCAACCACATCACATCACCCATCAACCACATCGACATCACCATCAACCACATCGACATCACCCATCAACCACATCAACATCACCATCAACCACATCAACATCACCATCACCACATCAACATCACCCATCAACCACATCAACATCACCATCACCACATCAACATCACCCATCACATCACCATCAACCACATCGACATCACCATCAACCACATCAACATCACCATCAACCACATCAACATCACCCATCAACCACATCAACATCACCATCAACCACATCAACATCACCCATCAACATCACCCATCAACCACATCGACATCACCATCAACCACATCAACATCACCATCAACCACATCAACATCACCATCAACCACATCAACATCACCATCAACCACATCAACATCACCCATCAACCACATCAACATCACCATCACCACATCAACATCACCCATCAAACCACATCGACATCACCATCACCCACATCAACATCACCCATCAACATCACCCATCAACATCACATCAACCACATCAACATCACCATCACCACATCAACATCACCCATCAACCACATCGACATCACCATCAACCACATCAACATCACCATCAACCAACATCACCCATCAACATCACCCATCAACATCACCCATCAACATCACCATCAACCACATCAACATCACCCATCAACATCACCATCAACCACATCAACATCACCATCAACCACATCATCAACCACATCAACATCACCCATCAACATCACCATCAACCACATCAACATCACCCATCAACATCACCATCAACCACATCAACATCACCATCAACCACATCATCACCACAATCAACATCACCCATCAACATCACCATCACCACATCAACATCACCATCACCACATCAACATCACCATCAACCACATCAACATCACCCATCAACATCACCATCACCCATCAACCACATCGACATCACCCATCACCATCACCCATCAACCACATCAACATCACCCATCAACCACATCAACATCAACATCAACATCAACCCATCACATCACCATCACCACATCAACATCACCCATCACATCAACCATCAACACATCAACATCACCCATCAACATCACCATCAACCACCATCACATCACCCATCAACATCACCATCAACCACATCGACATCACCACATCAACCCCAACATCACCACAATCGACATCACCCATCAACTCACCATCAACCACTCAACATCACCCATCACTCACCCATCACATCACCATCAACCACATCAACATCACCATCAACCACATCGAACATCACCCATCAACATCACCCATCAACATCACCATCAACCACATCAACATCACCCATCAACATCACCCATCAACATCACCCATCAACATCACCATCAACCACATCACATCACCCATCACATCACCCATCACTTACACATCACCCATCAACATCACCCATCAACTCACCATCACCACATCAACATCACCCATCAACATCACCATCAACCACATCAACATCACCATCAACCACATCAACATCACCCCATCAACCACATCAACATCACCCATCAACCACATCAACATCACCCTCAACCACATCACCATCACCCCATCAACATCACCATCAACCACATCAACATCACCATCACCACATCAACATCACCCATCACTTACACATCACCCATCACATCACCATCAACATCACCCATCAACATCACCATCAACCACATCAACATCACCCATCAACATCACCATCAACCACATCAACATCACCCATCAACCACATCAACATCACCCATCAACCACATCAACATCACCCATCAACCACATCAACATCACCCATAAACATCACCCATCAACCACATCAACATCACCCATCAACCACATCAACATCACCCATCAACCACATCAACATCACCCATCAACCACATCAACATCACCCATCAACATCACCATCAACCACATCAACATCACCATCAACCACATCAACATCACCCATCAACATCACCATCAACCACATCAACATCACCCATCAACCACAATCAACATCAACCCATCAAACCACATCACATCACCCATCACACCACCATCAACATCACCCATCAACATCACCATCAACCACATCAACATCACCCATCAACCACATCAACATCACCCATCAACCACATCAACATCACCACCCATCAACCACATCAACATCACCCATCAACATCACCATCACCACATCAAACATCACCATCACCACATCACATCACCATCAACATCACCCTCACCACATCAACATCACCCATCAACCACATCACCATCAAACACATCAACATCACCATCAACCACATCACATCACCATCAACCACATCACCATCACCATCAACCAATCAACATCACAACATCAACATCACCATCAACCACATCACATCACCATCACCCACATCAACATCACCATCAACCACATCAACCTCACCATCACCCACATCACATCACCCATCACCCACATCAACATCACCATCACCCACATCAACATCACCATCACCCACATCACATCACCATCAACCCACACAATCAACATCACCATCACCACATCAACATCACCATCAACCACATCAACATCACCATCAACCACATCATCTATCACCCATCAACCACATCAACATCACCCATGCACATCACCATCAACCACATCAACATCACCCATCCACATCACCATCACCCATCAACCACATCAACATCACCCATCAACATCACCATCAACCACATCAACATCACCCATCAACATCACCATCAACCACATCAACATCACCCATCAACATCACCATCAACCACATCAACATCACCCATCAACATCACCCATCAACATCACCATCAACCACATCAACATCACCCATCAACATCACCCATCAACCACATCAACATCACCCATCAACATCACCATCAACCACATCAACATCACCCATCAACATCACCATCAACCACATCAACATCACCATCAACCACATCAACATCACCCATCAACATCACCCATCAACCACATCAACATCACCCATCAACCACATCAACATCACCCATCAACCACATCACATCAACCACATCAACATCACCCATCACCCATTATCCACTCAACATCACCCATCAACATCACCCATCAACATCACCATCAACCACATCAACATCACCCATCAACATCACCCATCAACCACATCAACATCACCCATCAACCACATCAACATCACCCATCAACCACATCAACATCACCATCAACCACATCACCATCAACCACATCAACATCACCCATCACCCATTATCCACTTCAACATCACCCATCAACATCACCCATCAACATCACCCATCAACCACATCAACATCAACCACATCAACATCACCATCAACCACATCAACATCACCCATCAACATCACCCATCAACCACATCAACATCACCCATCAACCACATCAACATCACCCATCAACCACATCACCATCAACCACATCAACATCACCCATCACCCATTATCCACTTCAACATCACCCATCAACATCACCCATCAACATCACCATCAACCACATCAACATCACCCATCAACATCACCCATCAACCACATCACATCACCCATCACCACATCAACATCACCATCAACCACATCAACATCACCATCAACCACATCACCATCAACCACATCAACATCACCCATCACCCATTATCCACTTCAACATCACCCATCAACATCACCATCAACATCACCCATCAACCACATCAACATCAACCACATCAACATCACCATCAACCACATCAACATCACCATCAACCACATCAACATCACCCATCAACCACATCACCATCACCCATTACCATCAACCACATCACATCACCCACCAACCACATCAACATCAAACATCACCACATCAACATCCATATCGGGTGCACGCAAAATAGTACCGATTTTACTCATCCCAGAAATATAGGGTGATGATGATGGTGTTGGAGCTCGCTTCATGCCCCGTGGGAGAGAAGCGCTGATATTTATAAAGTGGTACCAGTTGTATCGACCCTCCCACCCGAAAGAGTGATGATTGGCTGAGTGTTAACCAGGTTGTGCAGTACTCACCGCGTGATGGTCGATTTGTGGCGCTGAATATTTGTCTCTCTGTGTGTGTCGGTGTGTCTGTGTGTGTGTGTGTGTGTCTGTCTGTGTGTGTGTCTGTCTGTGTGTGTGTGTCGGTGTGTGTCTGTGTGTGTCTGTGTCTGTGTGTGTCTGTGTGTCTGTGTGTGTCGGTGTGTCTGTGTGTGTGTCTGTGTGTCTGTCTGTGTGTGTCTGTGTGTGTGTGTCTGTGTGTGTGTGTCTGTCTGTCTGTGTCTGTCTGTGTCTGTCTGTGTGTGTCTGTTTGTCTGTGTGTATGTCTGTGTGTGTCTGTCTGTGTGTATGTCTGTGTCTGTGTGTGTCTGTGTGTGTGTCTGTGTGTGTGTCGGTGTGTCTGTGTGTGTGTCTGTGTGTCTGTCTGTGTGTGTCTGTCTGTGTGTGTCTGTCTGTGTGTGTCTGTGTGTGTGTGTCTGTCTGTGTGTGTCTGTCTGTGTGTATGTCTGTGTCTGTGTGTGTCTGTGTGTGTGTCTGTCTGTGTGTATGTCTGTGTCTGTGTGTGTCTGTGTGTGTGTCTGTCTGTGTGTGTGTCTGTGTGTGTCTCTATGTGTGTGTCGGTGTGTCTGTCTGTGTGTGTCTGTCTGTGTGTGTGTCTGTCTGTGTGTATGTATGTGTCTGTGTGTGTCTGTGTGTGTGTCTGTCTGTGTGTGTCTGTCTGTGTGTGTCTGTCTGTGTGTGTGTGTCTGTGTGTGTGTCTGTCTGTGTGTGTCTGTCTGTGTGTGTCTGTCTGTGTGTGTGTGTCTGTGTCTGTGTGTGTCTGTCTGTGTGTGTCTGTCTGTGTGTGTGTGTCTGTGTGTGTCTGCGTGGTTGTCTGTGTGTGTCGGTGTGTCTGTGTGTGTGTCTGTCTGTGTGTGTCTGTCTGTGTGCATGTGTCTGTGTGGTTGTCTGTGTGGTTGTCTGTGTGTGTCGGTGTGTCTGTGTGTGTGTCTGTCTGTGTGTGTGTCTGTGTGTATGTATCTGTGTGGTTGTCTGTGTGTGTCAGTGTGTCAGTGTGTGGGTGTTTGTGGGTGTCTGTGGGTGTCAGTGTGTCAGTGTGTGGGTGTTTGTGGGTGTCTGTGTGTGTCAGTGTGTCAGTGTGTGGGTGTTTGTGGGTGTCTGTGGGTGTCAGTGTGTCAGTGTGTGTCTGTGGGTGTCTGTGTGTGTCTGTAGGTGTCTGTATGTGTGTGTCTGTACCTCTGTGTGTGTATGTGTGCGTGTCTCTGTGGGTGTTTTTCTATCTGTATTTGTCTCTGTGTGTGTGTGTCTCTTGTGCCTTAAGAAACCCGTCTGACTTGTATGATGACTCTCATGGAATTCACACCCTGTTCCTCGCCTGCGAAGACACATTATGCTCGAGTAGCCGTCACATCAGTGCTGTAAGTGAGCGCAGATTGAACTCGAACCAGCAGGGCTCAGTTGGGGAGGAATCAACCGCGAGCGAGAATGGAACTCGGGTCACAGGGCTGACCATTCCGCTGATCTGTAAACCCGTCGCGGTTGAAGCCCAACATTCCATCTATGCAAACATGACTCCTTGCAAAAAGGTGTCAGTTTTGTTGCCAGATAGAAGGGTAACGAACCAATTATCATATTTTTACTGGCAAATGAGGTCCCCATAGTGTAGATGCTTGCCCCGAGCTCTCATACTCTGATGGTGCATTGTCCTTGAGTTGTGCGCCTTTTGGCGTCATCTGGTCCAACCCATATGAGACTAGGCTCGAAGGAAAGCTGTCTCGGGTGTGGACCAATCAACTTCAAGGACAGTGCACATACATTATCAGAGTTATGTCTTTTGTTTGTATTTATGACTGCAGGTATTGCGGTCTATGCAAACATGACTCCTTGCAAAAAGGTGTCAGTTTTGTTGCCAGATAGAAGGGTAAAGAACCAATTATCATTCCATCTTGTCTATTTCCACCTGCCGAGTTGTCAGGCCATTTGCGTATTGCCCTGGGGGGTCCCCAGCGCTCCATTTCCAGTCTCAGCCGGGGGTAGGGTTACGAGGACCCCGTCCAAAGCGTGTTTCGTTTCGATGACCAGTCCCTTGTTCGTTGTCTACTTTCCTTGCGCGTCGGTGTTGTTGGTTGAGGGTTCTCACCTGAAATTCGTTGTTCCTGCACGTTAGCTTTTATTGCATTGACGCATTTTGTGCGTTCCACCCTCTACATGGGGTCTATAGGTCCAGACCAAAAAGATCACTTATTGGTACCAGCCGAGGTGGCAAAGTCGAGTAATGATGTTTGTAATCCTCTACAAGTGTGGGACACATTCTGATATGATAACCTTTGCGGAGTGGCAGCTTAGTTGTGGTTACCATGACTTTTGTACACATACTCTGTGACAGGCGTCCGGAATGATGAATTGGGCATCGTTATTGAAAAACGACTTAGTCCAAAGCCAGGTAAGTCACAAACTGGTCTTTATTGGTTTACATACACAATGAAAACACAGGATAATAAGGGATATCATAGGAAGGTAAACTGCTACTTGAATTTTGATTTAAAGCTTTCGTGACTGCAGGGATTCATATTCTTGGATCTTCCGGTAAAGTCACGTAGAATGGAAATAATAAAAATATTAAACAATCAAAATTCTCACGACGTTTCGACTGCAGCACAGGCAATCATCATCAGGTGTGAAATCCACAGCAAGAAAATTGTATTATTTCCCTTCTACGTGACTTTACCGAAAGAACCAAGAATATGCTACTTGAGTATTATAAACATTAACATTCGCATATACTTAGTCAATGATACATCTAATCCCAAACATATCGTTAGTGATGGGTATATGTGAAGTAGGTTTCTTTATTGTAATCAAGCTCTGTGTGTACTTAGATGGTGTTAATAACGGTAACCAAGTCCAGAATCACCACACTGTGCATCAATGTATACTACGAGTACCACAGTAATACCATCAGAATCACCACACTGTGCATCAATGTATACTACGATTACTACCACAGTAATACCATCAGAATCACCACACTATGCATCAATGTATACTACGAGTACCACCACAGTAATACCATCAGAATCACCACACTGTGCATCAATGTATACTACGATTACTACCACAGTAATACCATCAGAATCACCACACTGTGCATCAATGTATACTACGAGTACTACCACAGTAATACCATCAGAATCACCACACTGTGCATCAATGTATACTACGAGTACCACCACAGTAATACCATCAGAATCACCACACTGTGCATCAATGTATACTACGACTACCACCACAGTAATACCATCAGAATCACCACACTGTGCATCAATGTATACTACGAGTACCACCACAGTAATACCATCAGAATCACCACACTGTGCATCAATGTCTACTACGAGTACCACAGTAATACCATCAGATCACCACACTGTGCATCAATGTATACTACGATTACTACCACAGTAATACCATCAGAATCACCACACTATGCATCAATGTATACTACGAGTACCACCACAGTAATACCATCAGAATCACCACACTGTGCATCAATGTATACTACGATTACTACCACAGTAATACCATCAGAATCACCACACTGTGCATCAATGTATACTACGAGTACTACCACAGTAATACCATCAGAATCACCACACTGTGCATCAATGTATACTACGAGTACCACCACAGTAATACCATCAGAATCACCACACTGTGCATCAATGTATACTACGACTACCACCACAGTAATACCATCAGAATCACCACACTGTGCATCAATGTATACTACGAGTACCACCACAGTAATACCATCAGAATCACCACACTGTGCATCAATGTATACTACGAGTACCACCACAGTAATACCATCAGAATCACCACACTGTGCATCAATGTATACTACGAGTACCACCACAGTAATACCATCAGAATCACCACACTGTGCATCAATGTATACTACGAGTACCACCACAGTAATACCATCAGAATCACCACACTGTGCATCAATGTATACTACGATTACTACCACAGTAATACCATCAGAATCACCACACTGTGCATCAATGTATACTACGACTACCACCACAGTAATACCATCAGAATCACCACACTGTGCATCAATGTATACTACGAGTACCACCACAGTAATACCATCAGAATCACCACACTGTGCATCAATGTATACTACGATTACTACCACAGTAATACCATCAGAATCACCACACTGTGCATCAATGTATACTACGACTACTACCACAGTAATACCATCAGAATCACCACACTATGCATCAATGTATACTACGAGTACCACCACAGTAATACCATCAGAATCACCACACTGTGCATCATGTATACTACGAGTACCACCACAGTAATACCATCAGAATCACCACACTGTGCATCAATGTATACTACGATTACTACCCACAGTAATACCATCAGAATCACCACACTGTGCATCAATGTATACTACGACTACTACCACAGTAATACCATCAGAATCACCACACTGTGCATCAATGTATACTACGACTACTACCACAGTAATACCATCAGAATCACCACACTGTGCATCAATGTATACTACGACTACTACCACAGTAATACCATCAGAATCACCACACTGTGCATCAATGTATACTACGACTACTACCACAGTAATACCATCAGAATCACCACACTGTGCATCAATGTATACTACGATTACTACCACAGTAATACTATCAGAATCACCACACTGTGCATCAATGTATACTACTACTACCACAGTAATACCATCAGAATCACCATCTTGTGTCACTCATCATCTGACTCCCCGAATTCAAAGTCAGGTTCTGGATCATCCTGCAGTTTTTGGTTACTGCAGGTCTGTAAACTGCACGCGTCTGTGCATGTCACATCCATTTGACAGGCACGTGCAGCTTGGCATTGTGCATGAACGCACAGACACTTGCATGCCAGCAGTTCCAAGATCACATCTGGTGCGGGTGGGGAGCGCATCCGGTAAATGGCCGGCTTGCCATCATCGTCTGTCCATCCATACTCAGCAGGGCTTGGCACCACAGGGTTAGCCGGCAGACAGCACTTACAGATCGCTGCCTGATAGTTGGCTCGTTGAACATGCGTGAAGGGACGGTCTCTACATGGTGGCAGCTGGCTGGACTCGATTTCTCCCCTTTTTGGTGCAGGGGAGCTGCTAGCTCCCCTGCAGAAAGACAGTCTGGGTCAAATCAAGTCAGACGCTGTCTTTCCGACAGACCTGTTCTTCACCTGAGGACGGCTGCTTGCGTTGTGGCCGAAACGTCGTGAGAATTATATTTTATTATGTTTTATTTTTATCATTGTATTATTTCCCTTCTACTACGTGACTTTACCGAAAAAACCAAGAAGATGCCCCATCACAAGTTGAAATTTGTGGGGGTGGAGTGTTTGGTGGCAAAAAATACCCAGGCAGGTGCTCAGTTTTGGTGGGGCTGACGGTAAGGCCCCCTCCCTCTTAGTGGAAAGCTCCAGGTTCAGCAGCAGCGCCTCCAACCCCTCCTCCGAGTGGGCAGAAATCGCTACATCATCATCAAGTTCAAGTTCAAGTATTAGGTATAGAGCCCTGTGAGCCATTTGGCTCTTGAATCGGGTGCAACCGCAACAAACAAAAACATGAACAAAAAACATCTTAAAGTGACTATATGTGACTGAGTGAGTGACTGAGTGACTGTATTACTGAGTGAATGTGTGTGACTGAGTGCAAACAGAAAATCCAAGAACAGACAGCAAAATATTGCAGAAAAAGCACCGTGTACACCAACGCTGTGTGCAAAAATCCCAGTGGGATGCAAGTCAACAACACAACAACACAACCACAAGACAACTTAGATTAAGGCCATCAGTCTAACTCTGTACTACAACAACACAACATGGCTAAACCAATACACTTTTCGAAAATCACCAAATCAAGCCATAAAAGTTAAACAACAACAACAACAACCACAAGACAACTTAGATTAAGGCCATCAGTCTAACTCTGTACTACACAACACAAACACAACACAACAACCACAAGACAAACTTAGATTAAGGCCATCAGTCTAACTCTGTACTACAACAACACAAACATGGCCAAACCAATACACTTTTCGAAATCACCAAAATGCCATGAAATCATACGTAACGCGGTCGACCAATAGGGAGCCATCCCTCGACCGCACCCGGCATCGATCAGCCTCCCGTCGTATCTGCACCAGGTGGAGACTCCTCCATTGCAGCTGTGATGAGTCCACCAGACGACGGTTTGAGACGTCACCAGGAAGCCCTCCCCCTTCCAGTGACGTCACCGCTCTCTCTGTCACGCCACGTGCGACCCACCAGGAAGCTCCTCCCCTTCCGGTGACGTCACCGCTCTCTCTGTCACGCCACGTGCGACCCACCAGGAAGCTCCTCCCCTTCCGGTGACGTCACCGCTCTCTCTGTCACACCACGTGACCCACCAGGAAGCTCCGCCCCTTCCGGTGACGTCACCGCTCTCTCTGTCACACCACGTGACCCACCAGGAAGCTCCACCCCTTCCGGTGACGTCACCGCTCTCTCTGTCACGCCACGTGACCCACCAGGAAGCCCCTCCCCCTTCCGGTGACGTCACCACTCTCTCTGTCACACCACGCGTGACCCACCAGGAAGCCCCTCCCACTTCCGGTGACGTCACCGCTCTCTCTGTCACACCACGTGACCCACCAGGAAGCCCCTCCCACTTCCGGTGACGTCACCGCTCTCTCTGTCACACCACGTTGACCCACCAGGAAGCTCCGCCCCTTCCGGTGACGTCACCGCTCTCTCTGTCACACCACGTGTGACCCCCAGGAAGCTCCGCCCCTTCCGGTGACGTCACCGCTCTCTCTGTCACGCCACGTGTGACCCACCAGGAAGCCCCTCCCACTTCCGGTGACGTCACCGTCTCTCTGTCACGCCACGTGCGACCCACCAGGAAGCCCCTCCCCTTCCGGTGACGTCACCGCTCTCTCTGTCACGCCACGTGACCCACCAGGAAGCCCCTCCCACTTCCGGTGACGTCACCGCTCTCTCTGTCACGCCACGTGTGACCCACCAGGACCCCTCCCCTTCCGGTGACGTCACCGCTCTCTCTGTCACGCCACGTGCGACCCACCAGGAAGCCCCTCCCCTTCCGGTGACGTCACCGCTCTCTCTGTCACGCCACGTGACCCACCAGGAAGCCCTCCCACTTCCGGTGACGTCACCGCTCTCTCTGTCACGCCACGTGGGACCCACCAGGAAGCCCCTCCCACTTCCGGTGACGTCACCGCTCTCTCTGTCACGTCACGTGTGACCCACCAGGAAGCCCCTCCCACTTCCGGTGACGTCACCGCTCTCTCTGTCACGTCACGTGTGACCCACCAGGAAGCCCCTCCCACTTCCGGTGACGTCACCGCTCTCTCTGTCACGTCACGTGTCCCCCAGGAAGCCCCTCCCACTTCCGTGACGTCACCGCTCTCTCTGTCACGTCACGTGTGACCCACCAGGAAGCCCCTCCCACTTCCGGTGACGTCACCGCTCTCTCTGTCACACCACGTGACCCACCAGGAAGCTCCTCCCCTTCCGGTGACGTCACCGCTCTCTCTGTCACGCCACGTGGGACCCACCAGGAAGCTCCGCCCTTCCGGTGACGTCACCGCTCTCTCTGTCACACCACGTGTGACCCACCAGGAAGCTCCGCCCCTTCCGGTGACGTCACCGCTCTCTCTGTCACGCCACCTCTCTTTGCTTTCCTTCGTGACGTCATCTTCAACAGTGACCTAGAATTACTCTTTGGTTCTTTCGGTAACGTGACGTATAAAGATAAAATAATAAATTAAATACTAGCATACTACGACGTTTCGATTGCAACACGAGCGATCGTCATCATCATCAGGTATAAATTAAATAGAAACACAAATCTAATATACTTAGACATGTGATGTAATACAACAGAGAGTCGGATAACATAACAGTCAACACCCTACCTGGTCGATTACGTTCTTCCTGAGAATGCTACATTTGAGAGAGAGATCAAACAAAGAACCAGAGACATAGACAGACATATAAGTACAGACCATCACAGAGAGACATAGAGAGAGAGAAACCAACAGGCACACAGAGAAATAATGTCTCTGTGAGGGGCATTGGCTCTGCACAGCCATCAAAAATACTCAATTCCTCTTGATATGCAAATTATTTTG
This sequence comes from Lethenteron reissneri, assembly GCF_015708825.2. Classification (NCBI taxonomy): domain Eukaryota; kingdom Metazoa; phylum Chordata; class Hyperoartia; order Petromyzontiformes; family Petromyzontidae; genus Lethenteron; species Lethenteron reissneri. The sequence continues at coordinate 52,786 of NW_026891728.1, forward strand.
TCAAGGCGCTCTTCTCCTCCTCCAACCCAGCAGCTTAAATATACGCTGCCAAGCCTGGTGGTGTTTCATTCAGACGTTGTCTTTCCGACAGACCTGTTCTTCTGAACACCACCAAGCTTGGCAGCGTATATTTAAGAATATATTAAGTATATACGCTGCCAAGCCTGGTGGTGCTCATTCAGACGCTGTCTTTCCGACAGACATGTTCTTCACCTGAGGACGGCTGCTTGCATTGTGGCCGAAACGTCGTGAGAATTGTATTTTATTATGTTTTATTTTATCATTTTTTATTTCCCTTCTACGTGATGACTTTACCGAAAGAACCAAGGAGATGAGCCATCAAAGGCTTCACGAACTACGCGGTCAAAGATGATGTTAAATAAGTGGGAGCCAGAGGACATCCCTGTCGCAACCCAAGGTGAACGGGCAATGGCTCCGACTCCTGGCCACGTAGTTTTACCCGGGCCCGCTCAGCATCATGAAGGTCCTTAATGATCGTGAGCAGAGGGTCAGGGACTCCGAAAGCACGAAGAACAACACAGAGCCCAGGCCTACTGATGGTATCATAGGCCTTGACCAGGTCAATAAAGCAGAGATGTAGGTCTTGTTGGAATTCCCTAAAACCACACACATACACCCATCCAAAATCCCATGCACATTCCCATCCCCACACACAACAACAACACTCACTCACACACTCACTCATACACTCACTCATACGCTCACTCACTCATACGCTCATCACTCATACCTCACCACCACTCATATACTCACTCATACACTCACTCATACGTCACTCACTCATACGCTCACTCACTCATACACTCACTCACTCACTCATACTCACTCATACACTCACTCATACGCTCACTCACTCATACGCTCACTCACTCATACACTCACTCACTCACTCATATACTCACTCATACACTCACTCATACGCTCACTCACTCATACGCTCACTCACTCATACACTCACTCACTCACTCATACTCACTCATACACTCTCATACGCTCACTCACTCATACGCTCACTCACTCATACACTCACTCCTCACTCATATACTCACTCATACACTCACTCATACGCTCACTC
>NW_026891728.1:61659-90875 GCF_015708825.2 Lethenteron reissneri
GTATGCTATTATTTAATTTAATTTATTATTTTATCTTTAGACGTGACTTAACCGAAAGAACCAAATAATCATAAGGCAGATCTGAAACACGGCAGGACCAATACTTCTGCTGTGGCTGATCATTGCTTTAATGCGGCTGGCTCACATGATTGATTTCCATAAGATGATAGTATTTTGCAAGCCTACTGGCTATCAACAAACATTCGTTCATTAAGCCATCCATATATCTGTAGGACTCTTACTGACGCGACAACTGTCTTTCTCGCATATAGTTGACATCCAACAGCATCGTTCAATGTTCCTCCATACTCTACAATGGACAATTCTCCATCAGCCCCACTCGATATCCCTCCGTTCGCTAGCTCTGCTGCTCGCTCGCTATCTTTCTCTCCACCAAGGTCTCCGCTGCCTCGCTACGCTGTACTCGCTCCTTGCTACTCTGTCCGTACTCTCTATGTCCACTGCTACCGTAACTGCATTCTCTTTATCCACTGCTACCTTATACTATACACTCTTATCCACTGCTACCCTATACTATACTGTACTCTTATTCACTGCTACCCTATACTATACACTCTTGTCCACTGCTACCCTACTATACTGTACTCTCTATACTGTACTATCTCTTATCCACTGCTACCCTATACTATACACTCTTGTCCACTGCTACCCTATACTATACACTCTTGTCCACTGCTACCTCATACTATACACTCTTATCCACTGCTACCCTATACTATACTCTCTTATCCACTGCTACCCTACACTATACACTCTTGTCCATTTACCAACTCCAACGCCAACTCCAACTGCGACTCCAACACTCACAATGACCCCCGTCTCTCCTCTATGCTCTGCCTTTATCCCTGAACCAATTAGTCCCAATTAGTTATGTCATCCCCCGCTCCTCCCTTCGCCCCCCATGGCCCCCAGCCTCACGTGATGTCACGTGATGTTGTTTCGTGGACACCCCGACGCCAGTCCCAGACACTTACCCTCTCGATCAATTACCGGCCTGCGTCCTCAGTTACTCTTAACACCTGTGGCGTCTCTTAATGACCTCACCGCTTAATTGGCTCAGCAACAACTGTATGTCCTCAGTTGCCCCCACTGTCCGCTGCATGCTCGCATCGCAACCAAACGCGTGGCCTACATATACATACACAGATACAAGTTCAAGATGGTTATACACTCAGCAATCATTTTAAAGATATCATGAACCACTTTGGGTCATGACTTGATTGGTGTTTTCTCGTCAACCTTACCGTCAGCAGTGGGTGTGTGGAGCGAGGTGCAATGATTGCCTGGCGGTCCTTTGATTGGTGTAGACCAGGGGTCGGCAACCTACGGCTCCGGAGCCGCATGTGGCTCTTTACGGGCTGCTTCTTGACGATATGTACAGTATGTACTCAGATGCATTGCGGCTCTTGAAATACTGAATTTTGTACCGAATTGTAAAGAAATGGCTCTTCTTGTTATTTTGGTTGCCGACCCCTGGTGTAGACCTACTGCCGGTGTCGGGGTTTTCTCTCACGTGAACATAAGCTGCCCCGCTCATGCTGCTGACACACTTGGGCTACGACCATCTCTAAAGCTTTAAAACAGTTTGCCTTTAGAAGCTAACCCCCCTTTTTAAATCCTTTATATTAAGTTCACGCGCTTGCGTGCTTACGACCGTGCAAACATTTTGGTCGTTTTTAACCCACTTCCCGTGATCCAATCGAGCTGACATTTGCACACAGACTCGTTGTGCGAGACAATTAATGTTCGTGAAAAAATGTTTCCAAAATTTTACACTGTTTAGGGAAATTTTTTAAATATTTATTTACCAATTGCTAATTGTGGCAGGCAATCATCTGACCCATAGGTGGCAGCCATCTCAAGCCAGAGGACGAGAGGACTCTAGCCGCCACGCATATAAAGGATTTATAGTGAAACACTTTGTTTTTACGGGTTTATTTATTTAAATCCTTTATATTAAGTTCGCTTGCTTGCTTAGGACCGTGCAAATCTTTCGGTCGTTTTTTAACCCACTTCCCGTGATCCAATCGAGCTGACATTTTGCACACAGACTCGTTGTGCGAGACAATTAATGTTCGTGAAATTTTTTCCAAAACATTTACACTTTTTAGGACAAAAATATTATATTTAATTACCAATTGCTTAATAGTGCCATACAATCATCTGACCCATAGGTGGCAGCCATCTCAAGCCAGAGGACGAGAGGACTCTAGCCGCCACGCATATAAAGGATTTGTTGTGAAAAACTTTGTTTTACGGTGTTTACTTGTTCTTGATGAAGACCGCTTGCGTTGCGATCGAAACGTTGTAGGTTTTAATTTAATTTAAATATTTTTTTCTTATTCATTCACTTAATTTTTTTTATTATTAATTCTCTCTCTACGTGACTTTACCGAAAGAACCAAAGAATATGAATTCTTGCAGTCACGAAAGTTTTAAGTCAAAATGTAACCCTCATCTCGTTACAAGATAAGATCGGTGTCTAGCATCAGCAGACCCTTGGGACAAGTGCTGTTACGAGCAGCAGAAGCACCTATGCATGGTGCATGTTGAAGTGACCTTCAGGTGTCTCTGTGGGTCTCTGTGGGTCTCTGTGGGTGTCTCTGGGGGTCTCAGTGAGTGTCACTGTGGTGTCTCTGTGGGTCTCTGTGGGTGTCTCTTTGGGTGTCTCTGTGGTTTTCTGTGGGTATCTGTGGGTCTCTGTGAGTCTCTGTGGGTGTCTCTGGGGTCTCAGTGAGTGTCTCTGTGGGTGTCTCTGTGGGTCTCTATGGGTCTCTGTGGGTGTCTCTGGGGGTCTCAGTGAGTGTCTCTGTGGGTCTCTGTGAGTCTCTGTGGGTGTCTCTTTGGGTGTCTCTGTGGTTTTCTGTGGGTATCTGTGGGTCTCTGTGAGTCTATGTGGGTGTCTCTGAGGGTCTCAGTGAGTGTCTCTGTGGGTGTCTCTGTGGGTCTCTATGGGTCTCTGTGGGTGTCTCTGGGGGTCTCAGTGAGTGTCTCTGTGGGTGTCTCTGTGGGTCTCTGTGAGTCTCTGTGGGTGTCTCTTTGGGTGTCTCTGTGGTTTTCGGTGGTCTCTGTGGTTGTCTCTGTGGGTGTCTCTGTTAGTGTTTCTGTGGGTGTCTGTGTGGGTCTATGTCAGTCTCTGTAGGTCTCTGTGAGTCTCTGTGGGTGTCTGTGTGTGTCTCTGTGTCTCTGTGGGTCTCTGTGAGTCTCTAGTGGGTGTCGTCGTTGTGAGTGTCTCTGTGGGTGTTCTTTTGTGGGTGTCTCTGTGGGTGTCTCTTTGGGTCTCTATGGGTCTCTGTGGGTGTCTCTGGGGAGTCTCGGGAGTGTCTCTGTGGGTGTCTCTGTGGGTCTCTGTGAGTCTCTGTGGGTGTCTCTTTGGGGTGTCGTATGTGGTTTTCTGTGGGTATCTGTGGGTCTCTGTGAGTCTAGTGGGTTGTACGTCTGAGGGTCTCAGTGAGTGTCTCTGTGGGTGTCTCTGTGGGTCTCTATGGGTCTCTGTGGGTGTCTCTGGGGGTCTCAGTGAGTGTCTCTGTGGGTGTCTCTGTGGGTCTCTGTGAGTCTCTGTGGGTGTCTCTTTGGGTGTCTATGTGGTTTTCTGTGGGTATCTGTGAGTCTCTGTGGTTGTCTCTGTGGGTTGTCTCTGCTAGTGTCTGTGTGGGTCTATGTGAGTCTCTGTAGTTCTCTGTGAGTCTCTGTGGGTGTCTCTGTGTGTGTCTCTGGTGTTCTCTGTGGGTCTCTGTGAGTCTCTGTGGGTGTCTCTGTGAGTGTTTCTGTGGGTGTCTTTGTGGGTGTCTCTGTGGGTGTCTCTTTGGGTCTCTGTGGGTCTCTGTGTGTGTCTCTGTTGGTGTCTCTGTGTGTATCTCTGTGTTCTCTGTGGTCTCTGTGAGTCTCTGTGGGTGTCTCTGTGAGTGTCTCTGTGGGTGTCTTTGTGGGTGTCTCTGTGGGTGTCTCTTTGGGTCTCTGTGGGTTTCTGTGGGTGTCTCTGTTGGTGTCTCTGTGTGTATCTCTGTGAATCTCTGTGGGTGTTTTCTGTGGGTGTCTCCGTGAGTTCTCTGTTGGATGTCTCTGTGGGTGTCTCTGTGGGTCTCTGTTGTGTCTCTGTTAGTGTCTCTGTGGGTTGTCATCTTGTGGGTCTCTGTGGGTCTCTGTGGGTGTCTCTGTGAGTGTCTCTGTGTGGTCTTTGTGGGTGTCTCTGTGGGTGTTCTCTTTGGGTCTCTGTGGTCTCTGTGGTGTTTCTGTGGGTGTCTCCGTGAGTCTCTGTGGAGTCTCTCTGTGGGTGTCCTCTGTGGGTCTCTGTGTGTGTCTCTGTTAGTGTCTCTGTGGGTGTCGCTGTGGGTCTCTGTGGGTCTCTGTGGGTCTCTGTGGGTGCCTCTATGTGTGTCTCTGTGTTCTCTGTGGGTCTCTGTGAGTCTCTGTGGTGGTCTCTGTGAGTGTCTCTGTGGGTGTCTTTGTGGGTGTCTCTGTGGTGTCCTTCTTTGGGTACTCTGTGGGTCTCTGTGGGTGTCTCTGTTGGTGTCTCTGTGTGTATCTCTGTGGATCTCTGTGGGTGCTCTGTGAATCTCTGTGGGTGTCTCTGTGGGTGCCTATATGAGTCTCAACACCAGCACTGTCACCCATCACCATCAACCACATCAACATCAACCACATCAACATCACCATCACCCACATCAACATCACCATCAACCACATCAACATCACCATCAACCACATCATCATCACCCATCAACATCACCATCACCCACATCAACATCACCATCACCCACATCAACATCACCATCAACCACATCAACATCACCATCAACCACATCAACATCACCCATCACCCATCAACCACATCAACATCACCCATCAACATCACCATCACCCACATCAACATCACCATCAACCCATCAACTCACCATCAACCACATCACCATCACCCATCAACCACATCAACATCACCATCACCACATCAACATCACCCATCACCCATCAACCACATCAACATCACCCATCACATCACCATCACCACTCAACATCACCATCAACCACATCAACATCACCATCAACCACATCACCATCACCCATCAACCACATCAACATCACCCATCAACATCACCATCAACCACATCAACATCACCATCAACCACAATCAACATCACCCATCAACTCCCCATCAACATCACCATCAACCACATCAACAGCACCCATCAACATCACCATCACCACATCAACATCACCCATCAACATCACCATCAACCACATCAACATCACCCATCAACCACATCACAGCAACCCATAAACCACATCAACATCACCCATCAACAATCAACCATCAACCACATCAACATCAACCCATCAACCACAAATCAACATCACCCATCAACCACGAAAATCAAACAGCACCCATCAACCACATCAACATCACCCATCAACCACATCACCATCACCCATCAGACATCACCAATCAACCACAATCAACATCAGCCACATCAACCACATCAACAATCACCCATCAACACACACCATCACCCATCAACCATCAACATCACCCATCACAACAGCCATCACCACATCAACATCACCATCAACCACATCAACATCAACCCATCAACATCACCATCAACCACATCAACACACCATCACCACATCAACAATCTACCCATCAACTCACCTCACCCATCCAACATCACCCATCAACATCACCATCAACCACATCAACATCACCCATCAACATCACCATCAACCACATCAACATCACCCATCAACATCACCATCAACCAACATCAACATCACCCATCAACATCACCCATCAACCACATCACCATCACCCATCAACATCACCAGCAACCCACATCAACATCACCATCAACATCACCCATCAAACCACATCACCCATCACCCATCAACATCACCATCACCCACATCAACATCACCATCAACATCACCATCACCCACATCAACATCACCATCAACATCACCCATCAACCACATCAACAATCACCCATCAACAGTCACCATGCACCCACATCAACATCACCCATCAACATCACCCATCAACCACATCACCATCACCCATCAACATCACCCATCACCCATCAACTCACCCATCAACTATCAACCATCAACCCATCACCATCAACCCATCACCATCACCATCAACATCACCCATCAACATCACCATCAACCCATCACCATCACCATCAACCCATCACCATCACCCATCAACATCACCATCAACCCATCACCATCACCCATCACCATCACCATCAACCCATCACCATCAACCCATCACCATCAACCCATCACCATCACCATCACCCACTCAACATCACCCATCAACATCACCATCACCCACATCAACATCACCCATCAACATCACCATCAACCACATCAACATCACCCATCAACATCACCATCAACCACATCAACATCACCCATCAACATCACATCACCACATCAACATCACCCATCAACATCACCCATCAACCACAATCAACATCACCCATCAACATCACCCATCAACCACATCAACCATCACCCATCAACATCACCATCACCATCAACATCACCCATCAACAGCACACCATCAACCACATCAACATCACCCATCAACATCACCATCAACATCACCCATCAACATCACCATCACCCACATCAACATCACCATCAACATCACATCACCCACATTCAAACATCACCATCAACATCACCCATCAACCACATCAACATCACCCATCAACATCACCATCACCCACATCAACATCACCCATCAACATCACCCATCAAGCCACATCACATCACCCATCACATCACCATCACCCATCAACATCACCATCACCCATCAACATCACCCATCAACATCACCATCAACCACATCAACATCACCATCAACATCACCATCAACATCACCCATCAACATCACCATCACCCACATCAACATCACCCATCAACATCACCCATCAACCACATCACCATCACCCTCAACATCACCATCACCCACAACATCACCCATCAACATCACCATCAACCACATCAACATCACCCATCAACATCACCATCAACATCACCCATCAACATCACCATCAACCACATCAACATCACCATCACCCATCAACATCACCCATCAACATCACCATCAACCACATCAACTCACCCATCAACATCACCATCAACATCACCCATCAACATCACCATCAACCACATCAACATCACCATCACCCACATCAACATCACCCATCAACATCACCATCACCCACATCAACATCACCCATCAACATCACCATCAACCACATCAACATCACCATCAACATCACCATCACCCACATCAACATCACCCATCAACATCACCCATCAACCACATCAACATCACCCATCAACATCACCATCACCCACATCAACATCACCCATCAACATCACCATCAACCACATCAACATCACCCATCAACATCACCATCAACCACATCAACATCACCCATCAACATCACCCATCAACCACATCAACATCACCCATCAACATCACCCATCAACCACATCACCATCACCCATCAACATCACCATCACCCATCAACATCACCCATCAACATCACCATCAACCACATCAACATCACCCATCAACATCACCATCAACATCACCCATCAACATCACCATCACCCACATCAACATCACCATCAACATCACCATCACCCACATCAACATCACCCATCAACATCACCCATCAACCACAATCAACATCACCCATCAACATCACCATCACCCACATCAACATCACCCATCAACATCACCCATCAACCACATCACATCACCCATCAACATCACCCTCACCCATCAACATCACCCATCAACATCACCATCAACCACATCAACATCACCCATCACATCACCATCAACATCACCCATCAACATCACCATCACCCACATCACCATCACCCATCAACATCACCCATCAACCACATCACCCATCACCCATCAACATCACCATCACCCATCAACATCACCATCAACATCACCATCAACCACATCAACACACCCATCACAGCACCATCAACATCACCCATCACTCACCATCAACCACACACATCACCATCACCCATCAACATCACCATCAATCACCATCAACCCATCAACATCACCATCACCCATCAACATCACCATCAACATCACCATCAACCACATCAACATCACCATCAACCACATCAACATCACATCACCCACATCAAATCACCATCAACCACATCAACATCACCATCAACCACATCAACATCACCATCAACCACATCAACATCACCCATCAACATCACCATCACCCACATCAACATCACCATCAACCACATCAACATCACCCATCAACCATCAACCACATCAACATCACCATCAACCACATCAACATCAACCATCAACCACATCAACATCACCCATCAACATCACCATCACCCATCAACATCACCCATCAACATCACCATCAACCACATCAACATCACCCATCAACATCACCATCAACCACATCAACATCACCCATCAACATCACCATCAACCACATCAACATCACCCATCAACATCACCCATCAACCACTCAACATCACCCATCAACATCACCATCAACCACATCAACATCACCCATCAACATCACCATCAACCACATCAACATCACCCATCAACATCACCATCAACATCCGTCCTTGCTACTCTGTCCGTACTCTCTATGTCCACTGCTACCGTATACTGCATTCTCTTTATCCACTGCTACCTTATACTATACACTCTTGTCCACTGCTACCCTATACTATACTGTACTCTCTTATTCACTGCTACCCTATACTATACACTCTTGTCCACTGCTACCCTATACTATACTCTCTTATCCACTGCTACCCTATACTATACACTCTTGTCCACTGCTACCCTATACTATACACTCTTGTCCACTGCTACCCTATACTATACACTCTTGTCCACTGCTACCTCATACTATACACTCTTATCCACTGCTACCCTATACTATACTCTCTTATCCACTGCTACCCTACACTATACACTCTTGTCCATTTACCAACTCCAACGCCAACTCCAACTGCGACTCCAACACTCACAATGACCCCCGTCTCTCCTCTATGCTCTGCCTTTATCCCTGAACCAATTAGTCCCAATTAGTTATGTCATCCCCCGCTCCTCCCTTCGCCCCCCATGGCCCCCAGCCTCACGTGATGTCACGTGATGTTGTTTTCGTGGACACCCCGACGCCAGTCCCAGACACTTACCCTCTCGATCAATTACCGGCCTGCGTCCTCAGTTACTCTTAACACCTGTGGCGTCTCTTAATGACCTCACCGCTTAATTGGCGCAGCAACAACTGTATGTCCTCAGTTGCCCCCACTGTCCGCTGCATGCTCGCATCGCAACCAAACGCGTGGCCTACATATACATACACAGATACAAGTTCAAGATGGTTATACACTCAGCAATCATTTTAAAGATATCATGAACCACTTTGGGTCATGACTTGATTGGTGTTTTCTCGTCAACCTCTACCGTCAGCAGTGTGGGTGTGTGGAGCGAGGTGCAATGATTGCCTGGCGGTCCTTTGATTGGTGTAGACCAGGGGTCGGCAACCTACGGCTCCGGAGCCGCATGTGGCTCTTTACGGGCTGCTTCTTGACGATATGTACAGTATGTACTCAGATGCATTGCGGCTCTTGAAATACTGAATTTTGTACCGAATTGGAAAGAAATGGCTCTTCTTGTTATTTTGGTTGCCGACCCCTGGTGTAGACCTACTGCCGGTGTCGGGGTTTTCTCTCACGTGAACATAAGCTGCCCCGCTCATGCTGCTGACACACTTGGGCTACGACCATCTCTAAAGCTTTATAAACAGTTTGCCTTTAGAAGCTAACCCCCCTTTTTAAATCCTTTATATTAAGTTCACTCGCTTGCGTGCTTACGACCGTGCAAACATTTTGGTCGTTTTTTAACCCACTTCCCGTGATCCAATCGAGCTGACATTTTGCACACAGACTCGTTGTGCGAGACAATTAATGTTCGTGAAAAAATGTTTCCAAAATTTTACACTGTTTAGGGAAATTTTTTAAAATATTTAATTACCAATTGCTTAATTGTGGCAGGCAATCATCTGACCCATAGGTGGCAGCCATCTCAAGCCAGAGGACGAGAGGACTCTAGCCGCCACGCATATAAAGGATTTATAGTGAAACACTTTGTTTTTACGGGTTTATTTATTTAAATCCTTTATATTAAGTTCGCTTGCTTGCTTAGGACCGTGCAAATCTTTCGGTCGTTTTTTAACCCACTTCCCGTGATCCAATCGAGCTGACATTTTGCACACAGACTGGTTGTGCGAGACAATTAATGTTCGTGAAATTTTTTCCAAAACATTTACACTTTTTAGGACAAAAATATTATATTTAATTACCAATTGCTTAATAGTGCCATACAATCATCTGACCCATAGGTGGCAGCCATCTCAAGCCAGAGGACGAGAGGACTCTAGCCGCCACGCATATAAAGGATTTGTTGTGAAAAACTTTGTTTTTACGGGTTTACTTGTTCTTGATGAAGACCGCTTGCGTTGCGATCGAAACGTTGTAGGTTTTAATTTAATTTAAATATTTTTTTCTTATTTTCATTCACTTAATTTTTCTTTTATTATTAATTCTCTCTCTACGTGACTTTACCGAAAGAACCAAAGAATATGAATTCTTGCAGTCACGAAAGTTTTAAGTCAAAATGTAACCCTCATCTCGTTACAAGATAAGATTCGTTGTCTAGCATCAGTAGACCCTTGGGACAAGTGCTGTTACGAGCAGCAGAAGCACCTATGCATGCGTGCATGTTGAAGTGACCTTCAGGTGTCTCTGTGGGTCTCTATGGTTCTCTGTGGGTGTCTCTGGGGGTCTCAGTGAGTGTCTCTGTGGGTCTCTGTGAGTCTCTGTGGGTGTCTCTTTGGGTGTCTCTGTGGTTTTCTGTGGGTATCTGTGGGTCTCTGTGAGTCTATGTGGGTGTCTCTGAGGGTCTCAGTGAGTGTCTCTGTGGGTGTCTCTGTGGGTCTCTATGGGTCTCTGTGGGTGTCTCTGGGGGTCTCAGTGAGTGTCTCTGTGGGTCTCTGTGAGTCTCTGTGGGTGTCTCTTTGGGTGTCTCTGTGGTTTTCTGTGGGTATCTGTGGGTCTCTGTGAGTCTATGTGGGTGTCTCTGAGGGTCTCAGTGAGTGTCTCTGTGGGTGTCTCTGTGGGTCTCTATGGGTCTCTGTGGGTGTCTCTGGGGGTCTCAGTGAGTGTCTCTGTGGGTGTCTCTGTGGGTCTCTGTGAGTCTCTGTGGGTGTCTCTTTGGGTGTCTCTGTGGTTTTCGGTGGGTCTCTGTGGTTGTCTCTGTGGGTGTCTCTGTTAGTGTTTCTGTGGGTGTCTGTGTGGGTCTATGTCAGTCTCTGTAGGTCTCTGTGAGTCTCTGTGGGTGTCCTCTGTGTGTGTCTCTGTGTTCTCTGTGGGTCTCTGTGAGTCTCTGTGGGTGTCTCTGTGAGTGTCTCTGTGGGTGTCTTTGTGGGTGTCTCTGTGGGTGTCTCTTTGGGTCTCTATGGGTCTCTGTGGGTGTCTCTGGGGGTCTCAGTGAGTGTCTCTGTGGGTGTCTCTGTGGGTCTCTGTGAGTCTCTGTGGGTGTCTCTTTGGGTGTCTATGTGGTTTTCTGTGGGTATCTGTGGGTCTCTGTGAGTCTATGTGGGTGTCTCTGAGGGTCTCAGTGAGTGTCTCTGTGGGTGTCTCTGTGGGTCTCTATGGGTCTCTGTGGGTGTCTCTGGGGGTCTCAGTGAGTGTCTCTGTGGGTGTCTCTGTGGGTCTCTGTGAGTCTCTGTGGGTGTCTCTTTGGGTGTCTATGTGGTTTTCTGTGGGTATCTGTGAGTCTCTGTGGTTGTCTCTGTGGGTGTCTCTGCTAGTGTCTGTGTGGGTCTATGTGAGTCTCTGTAGGTCTCTGTGAGTCTCTGTGGGTGTCTCTGTGTGTGTCTCTGTGTTCTCTGTGGGTCTCTGTGAGTCTCTGTGGGTGTCTCTGTGAGTGTTTCTGTGGGTGTCTTTGTGGGTGTCTCTGTGGGTGTCTCTTTGGGTCTCTGTGGGTCTCTGTGTGTGTCTCTGTTGGTGTCTCTGTGTGTATCTCTGTGTTCTCTGTGGGTCTCTGTGAGTCTCTGTGGGTGTCTCTGTGAGTGTCTCTGTGGGTGTCTTTGTGGGTGTCTCTGTGGGTGTCTCTTTGGGTCTCTGTGGGTCTCTGTGGGTGTCTCTGTTGGTGTCTCTGTGTGTATCTCTGTGGATCTCTGTGGGTGCTCTGTGAATCTCTGTGGGTGTCTCTGTGGGTCTCTATGGGTCTCTGTGGGTGTCTCTGGGGGTCTCAGTGAGTGTCTCTGTGGGTGTCTCTGTGGGTCTCTGTGAGTCTCTGTGGGTGTCTCTTTGGGTGTCTATGTGGTTTTCTGTGGGTATCTGTGAGTCTCTGTGGTTGTCTCTGTGGGTGTCTCTGCTAGTGTCTGTGTGGGTCTATGTGAGTCTCTGTAGGTCTCTGTGAGTCTCTGTGGGTGTCTCTGTGTGTGTCTCTGTGTTCTCTGTGGGTCTCTGTGAGTCTCTGTGGGTGTCTCTGTGAGTGTTTCTGTGGGTGTCTTTGTGGGTGTCTCTGTGGGTGTCTCTTTGGGTCTCTGTGGGTCTCTGTGTGTGTCTCTGTTGGTGTCTCTGTGTGTATCTCTGTGTTCTCTGTGGGTCTCTGTGAGTCTCTGTGGGTGTCTCTGTGAGTGTCTCTGTGGGTGTCTTTGTGGGTGTCTCTGTGGGTGTCTCTTTGGGTCTCTGTGGGTTTCTGTGGGTGTCTCTGTTGGTGTCTCTGTGTGTATCTCTGTGAATCTCTGTGGGTGTTTCTGTGGGTGTCTCCGTGAGTCTCTGTGGATGTCTCTGTGGGTGTCTCTGTGGGTCTCTGTGTGTGTCTCTGTTAGTGTCTCTGTGGGTGTCTCTGTGGGTCTCTGTGGGTCTCTGTGGGTGCCTCTGTGGGTGTCTCTGTGAGTGTCTCTGTGGGTGTCTTTGTGGGTGTCTCTGTGGGTGTCTCTTTGGGTCTCTGTGGGTCTCTGTGGGTGTCTCTGTTGGTGTCTCTGTGTGTATCTCTGTGGGTCTCTGTGGGTGTCTCTGTTGGTGTCTCTGTGTGTATCTCTGTGAATCTCTGTGGGTGTCTCTGTGGGTCTCTGTGGGTGTCTCTGTGGGTGCCTCTATGAGTCTCAACACCAGCACTGTCACCCATTACCATCAACTACATCACCATCAACCACATCAACATCACCATCAACCACATCAACATCACCATCAACCACATCAACATCACCATCAACCATCAACATCATCATCACCCATCAACATCACCATCACCCACATCAACATCACCATCACCCACATCAACATCACCATCACCCACATCAACATCACCATCACCCACATCAACATCACCATCAACCACATCAACATCACCATCACCCACATCAACATCACCATCAACCACATCAACATCACCATCAACCACATCAACATCACCATCAACCACATCAACATCACCCATCACCCATCAACCACATCAACATCACCCATCAACATCACCATCACCCACATCAACATCACCATCAACCACATCAACATCACCATCAACCACATCAACATCACCCATCAACATCACCACCATCACCACATCATCTATCACCCATCAACCACATCAACACCACCATCACCATCAACCACATCAACATCACCCATCCACATCACCATCACCCATCAACCACATCAACATCACCATCAACCACATCAACATCACCCATCAACCACATCACCATCAACCACATCAACATCACCATCAACCACATCAACATCACCCATCAACATCACCATCAACCACATCAACATCAACCATCAACATCACCCATCAACATCACCCATCAACATCACCATCAACCACATCAACATCACCCATCAACATCACCATCAACATCACCCATCAACATCACCATCAACCACATCAACATCACCCATCAACATCACCATCAACCACATCAACATCACCCATCAACATCACCATCAACCACATCAACATCACCCATCAACATCACCATCAACCACATCAACATCACCATCAACCACATCAACATCACCCATCAACATCACCATCACCCATCAACCACATCAACATCACCCATCAACCACATCAACATCAACCATCAACATCACCCATCAACATCACCATCAACCACATCAACATCACCCATCAACATCACCATCAACCACATCAACATCACCCATCAACATCACCATCAACCACATCAACATGACCCATCAACATCACCATCAACCACATCAACATCACCCATCAACATCACCCATTATCCACTTCAACATCACCCATCAACATCACCATCAACCACATCAACATCACCATCACCACATCAACATCACCCATCAACATCACCCATTATCCACTTCAACATCACCCATCAACATCACCATCAACCACATCAACATCACCATCAACCATCAACATCATCATCACCCATCAACATCACCATCAACCACATCAACATCACCATCAACCACATCAACATCACCCATCAACATCACCCATCAACATCACCATCAACCACATCAACATCACCCATCAACATCACCCATCAACATCACCATCAACCACATCAACATCACCCATCAACCACATCGACATCACCATCAACCACATCGACATCACCCATCAACATCACCCATCAACATCACCATCAACCACATCAACATCACCATCAACCACATCAACATCACCCATCAACATCACCCATCAACATCACCATCAACCACATCAACATCACCCATCAACATCACCATCAACCACATCAACATCACCCATCAACATCACCCATCAACATCACCATCAACCACATCGACATCACCATCAACCACATCAACATCACCATCAATCACATCAACATCACCCATCAACATCACCCATCAACATCACCATCAACCACATCGACATCACCATCAACCACATCGACATCACCATCAACCACATCGACATCACCCATCAACATCACCCATCAACATCACCATCAACCACATCAACATCACCATCAACCACATCAACATCACCCATCAACATCACCCATCACATCACCATCAACCACATCAACATCACCCATCAACATCACCATCAACCACATCAACATCACCCATCAACATCACCCATCAACATCACCATCAACCACATCGACATCACCATCAACCACATCAACATCACCATCAATCACATCAACATCACCCATCAACATCACCCATCACATCACCATCAACCACATCACATCACCCATCAACATCACCATCAACCACATCAACATCACCCATCAACATCACCATCAACCACATCGACATCACCCATCAACATCACTATCAACCACATCAACATCACCCATCAACATCACCATCAACCACATCAACATCACCCATCAACATCACCATCAACCACATCAACATCACCATCAACCACATCAACATCACCCATCAACATCACCATCAACCACATCAACATCACCCATCAACATCACCCATCAACATCACCATCACCACATCAACATCACCATCAACCACATCAACATCACCCATCAACATCACCATCAACCACATCGACATCACCCATCAACATCACCCATCAACCACATCAACATCACCATCAACCACATCAACATCACCCATCAACATCACCATCAACCACATCAACATCACCATCGACCACATCAACATCACCCATCAACATCACCCATCAACATCACCATCAACCACATCAACATCACCATCAACCACATCAACATCACCCATCAACCACATCGACATCACCATCAACCACATCGACATCACCCATCAACCACATCAACATCACCATCAACCACATCAACATCACCATCAACCACATCAACATCACCCATCAACCACATCAACATCACCATCAACCACATCAACATCACCCATCAACATCACCATCAACCACATCGACATCACCATCAACCACATCAACATCACCATCAACCACATCAACATCACCCATCAACCACATCAACATCACCATCAACCACATCAACATCACCCATCAACATCACCCATCAACCACATCGACATCACCATCAACCACATCAACATCACCATCAACCACATCAACATCACCATCAACCACATCAACATCACCATCAACCACATCAACATCACCCATCAACCACATCAACATCACCATCAACCACATCAACATCACCCATCAACCACATCGACATCACCATCACCCACATCAACATCACCCATCAACATCACCCATCAACATCACCATCAACCACATCAACATCACCATCAACCACATCAACATCACCCATCAACCACATCGACATCACCATCAACCACATCAACATCACCATCAACCACATCAACATCACCCATCAACATCACCCATCAACATCACCCATCAACATCACCATCAACCACATCAACATCACCCATCAACATCACCATCAACCACATCAACATCACCATCAACCACATCATCAACCACATCAACATCACCCATCAACATCACCATCAACCACATCAACATCACCCATCAACATCACCATCAACCACATCAACATCACCATCAACCACATCATCAACCACATCAACATCACCCATCAACATCACCATCAACCACATCAACATCACCATCAACCACATCAACATCACCATCAACCACATCAACATCACCCATCAACATCACCATCACCCATCAACCACATCGACATCACCCATCACCATCACCCATCAACCACATCAACATCACCCATCAACCACATCAACATCAACCATCAACATCACCCATCAACATCACCATCAACCACATCAACATCACCCATCAACATCACCATCAACCACATCAACATCACCCATCAACATCACCATCAACCACATCGACATCACCCATCAACATCACCCATCAACATCACCATCAACCACATCGACATCACCCATCAACATCACCCATCAACCACATCAACATCACCCATCAACATCACCCATCAACATCACCATCAACCACATCACATCACCATCAACCACATCGACATCACCCATCAACATCACCCATCAACATCACCATCAACCACATCAACATCACCCATCAACATCACCCATCAACATCACCCATCAACATCACCATCAACCACATCAACATCACCCATCAACATCACCCATCAACATCACCCATCAACATCACCCATCAACATCACCATCAACCACATCAACATCACCCATCAACATCACCATCAACCACATCAACATCACCATCAACCACATCAACATCACCCATCAACCACATCAACATCACCCATCAACCACATCAACATCACCCATCAACCACATCAACATCACCCATCAACATCACCATCAACCACATCAACATCACCATCAACCACATCAACATCACCCATCAACATCACCCATCAACATCACCCATCAACATCACCCATCAACATCACCATCAACCACATCAACATCACCCATCAACATCACCATCAACCACATCAACATCACCCATCAACCACATCAACATCACCCATCAACCACATCAACATCACCCATAAACATCACCCATCAACCACATCAACATCACCATCAACCACATCAATATCACCCATCAACCACATCAACATCACCCATCAACCACATCAACATCACCCATCACATCACCATCAACCACATCAACATCACCATCAACCACATCAACATCACCCATCACATCACCATCACCACATCAACATCACCCATCAACCACATCAACATCACCCATCAACCACATCAACATCACCCATCAACCACATCAACATCACCCATCAACATCACCATCAACCACATCACATCACCCATCAACCACATCAACATCACCCATCAACCACATCAACATCACCCATCAACCACATCAACATCACCCATCAACATCACCATCAACCACATCAACATCACCATCAACCACATCAACATCAACCATCAACATCACCCATCAACCACATCAACATCACCCATCAACCACCACCCATCAACCACATCAACATCACCATCAACCACATCAACATCACCATCAACCACATCAACATCACCATCAACCACATCAACATCAACAACATCAACATCACCATCAACCACATCAACATCACCATCACCCACATCAACATCACCATCAACCACATCAACATCACCATCACCCACATCAACATCACCATCACCCACATCAACATCACCATCACCCACATCAACATCACCATCACCCACATCAACATCACCATCACCCACATCAACATCACCATCAACCACATCAACATCACCATCAACCACATCAACATCACCATCAACCACATCATCTATCACCCATCAACCACATCAACATCACCCATCCACATCACCATCAACCACATCAACATCACCCCATCCACATCACCATCACCCATCAACCACATCAACATCACCCATCAACATCACCATCAACCACATCAACATCACCCATCAACATCACCATCAACCACATCAACATCACCCATCAACATCACCATCAACCACATCAACATCACCCATCAACATCACCCATCAACATCACCATCAACCACATCAACATCACCCATCAACATCACCCATCAACCACATCAACATCACCCATCAACATCACCATCAACCACATCAACATCACCCATCAACATCACCATCAACCACATCAACATCACCATCAACCACATCAACATCACCCATCAACATCACCCATCAACCACATCAACATCACCCATCAACCACATCAACATCACCCATCAACCACATCACCATCAACCACATCAACATCACCCATCACCCATTATCCACTTCAACATCACCCATCAACATCACCCATCAACATCACCATCAACCACATCAACATCACCCATCAACATCACCCATCAAACCACATCAACATCACCCATCAACCACATCAACATCACCCATCAACCACATCAACATCACCATCAACCACATCACCATCAACCACATCAACATCACCCATCACCCATTATCCACTTCAACATCACCCATCAACATCACCCATCAACATCACCCATCAACCACATCAACATCAACCACATCAACATCACCATCAACCACATCAACATCACCCATCAACATCACCCATCAACCACATCAACATCACCCATCAACCACATCAACATCACCCATCAACCACATCACCATCAACCACATCAACATCACCCATCACCCATTATCCACTTCAACATCACCCATCAACATCACCCATCAACATCACCATCAACCACATCAACATCACCCATCAACATCACCCATCAACCACATCAACATCACCCATCAACCACATCAACATCACCCATCAACCACATCAACATCACCATCAACCACATCACCATCAACCACATCAACATCACCCATCACCCATTATCCACTTCAACATCACCCATCAACATCACCCATCAACATCACCCATCAACCACATCAACATCAACCACATCAACATCACCATCAACCACATCAACATCACCATCAACCACATCAACATCACCCATCAACCACATCACCATCACCCATTACCATCAACCACATCAACATCACCCACCAACCACATCAACATCAAACATCACCACATCAACATCCATATCGGGTGCACGCAAAATAGTACCGATTTTACTCATCCCAGAAATATAGGGTGATGATGATGGTGTTGGAGCTCGCTTCATGCCCCGTGGGAGAGAAGCGCTGATATTTATAAAGTGGTACCAGTTGTATCGACCCTCCCACCCGAAAGAGTGATGATTGGCTGAGTGTTAACCAGGTTGTGCAGTACTCACCGCGTGATGGTCGATTTGTGGCGCTGAATATTTGTCTCTCTGTGTGTGTCGGTGTGTCTGTGTGTGTGTGTGTGTGTCTGTCTGTGTGTGTGTCTGTCTGTGTGTGTGTGTCGGTGTGTGTCTGTGTGTGTCTGTGTCTGTGTGTGTCTGTGTGTCTGTGTGTGTCGGTGTGTCTGTGTGTGTGTCTGTGTGTCTGTCTGTGTGTGTCTGTGTGTGTGTGTCTGTGTGTGTGTGTCTGTCTGTGTGTGTCTGTCTGTGTGTGTCTGTGTGTGTCTGTGTGTGTGTGTCTGTCTGTGTGTGTCTGTCTGTGTGTATGTCTGTGTCTGTGTGTGTCTGTGTGTGTGTCTGTGTGTGTGTCGGTGTGTCTGTGTGTGTGTCTGTGTGTCTGTCTGTGTGTGTCTGTCTGTGTGTGTCTGTCTGTGTGTGTCTGTGTGTGTGTGTCTGTCTGTGTGTGTCTGTCTGTGTGTATGTCTGTGTCTGTGTGTGTCTGTGTGTGTGTCTGTCTGTGTGTATGTCTGTGTCTGTGTGTGTCTGTGTGTGTGTCTGTCTGTGTGTGTGTCTGTGTGTGTCTCTATGTGTGTGTCGGTGTGTCTGTCTGTGTGTGTCTGTCTGTGTGTGTGTCTGTCTGTGTGTATGTATGTGTCTGTGTGTGTCTGTGTGTGTGTCTGTCTGTGTGTGTCTGTCTGTGTGTGTCTGTCTGTGTGTGTGTGTCTGTGTGTGTGTCTGTCTGTGTGTGTCTGTCTGTGTGTGTCTGTCTGTGTGTGTGTGTCTGTGTCTGTGTGTGTCTGTCTGTGTGTGTCTGTCTGTGTGTGTGTGTCTGTGTGTGTCTGCGTGGTTGTCTGTGTGTGTCGGTGTGTCTGTGTGTGTGTCTGTCTGTGTGTGTCTGTCTGTGTGCATGTGTCTGTGTGGTTGTCTGTGTGGTTGTCTGTGTGTGTCGGTGTGTCTGTGTGTGTGTCTGTCTGTGTGTGTGTCTGTGTGTATGTATCTGTGTGGTTGTCTGTGTGTGTCAGTGTGTCAGTGTGTGGGTGTTTGTGGGTGTCTGTGGGTGTCAGTGTGTCAGTGTGTGGGTGTTTGTGGGTGTCTGTGTGTGTCAGTGTGTCAGTGTGTGGGTGTTTGTGGGTGTCTGTGGGTGTCAGTGTGTCAGTGTGTGTCTGTGGGTGTCTGTGTGTGTCTGTAGGTGTCTGTATGTGTGTGTCTGTACCTCTGTGTGTGTATGTGTGCGTGTCTCTGTGGGTGTTTTTCTATCTGTATTTGTCTCTGTGTGTGTGTGTCTCTTGTGCCTTAAGAAACCCGTCTGACTTGTATGATGACTCTCATGGAATTCACACCCTGTTCCTCGCCTGCGAAGACACATTATGCTCGAGTAGCCGTCACATCAGTGCTGTAAGTGAGCGCAGATTGAACTCGAACCAGCAGGGCTCAGTTGGGGAGGAATCAACCGCGAGCGAGAATGGAACTCGGGTCACAGGGCTGACCATTCCGCTGATCTGTAAACCCGTCGCGGTTGAAGCCCAACATTCCATCTATGCAAACATGACTCCTTGCAAAAAGGTGTCAGTTTTGTTGCCAGATAGAAGGGTAACGAACCAATTATCATATTTTTACTGGCAAATGAGGTCCCCATAGTGTAGATGCTTGCCCCGAGCTCTCATACTCTGATGGTGCATTGTCCTTGAGTTGTGCGCCTTTTGGCGTCATCTGGTCCAACCCATATGAGACTAGGCTCGAAGGAAAGCTGTCTCGGGTGTGGACCAATCAACTTCAAGGACAGTGCACATACATTATCAGAGTTATGTCTTTTGTTTGTATTTATGACTGCAGGTATTGCGGTCTATGCAAACATGACTCCTTGCAAAAAGGTGTCAGTTTTGTTGCCAGATAGAAGGGTAAAGAACCAATTATCATTCCATCTTGTCTATTTCCACCTGCCGAGTTGTCAGGCCATTTGCGTATTGCCCTGGGGGGTCCCCAGCGCTCCATTTCCAGTCTCAGCCGGGGGTAGGGTTACGAGGACCCCGTCCAAAGCGTGTTTCGTTTCGATGACCAGTCCCTTGTTCGTTGTCTACTTTCCTTGCGCGTCGGTGTTGTTGGTTGAGGGTTCTCACCTGAAATTCGTTGTTCCTGCACGTTAGCTTTTATTGCATTGACGCATTTTGTGCGTTCCACCCTCTACATGGGGTCTATAGGTCCAGACCAAAAAGATCACTTATTGGTACCAGCCGAGGTGGCAAAGTCGAGTAATGATGTTTGTAATCCTCTACAAGTGTGGGACACATTCTGATATGATAACCTTTGCGGAGTGGCAGCTTAGTTGTGGTTACCATGACTTTTGTACACATACTCTGTGACAGGCGTCCGGAATGATGAATTGGGCATCGTTATTGAAAAACGACTTAGTCCAAAGCCAGGTAAGTCACAAACTGGTCTTTATTGGTTTACATACACAATGAAAACACAGGATAATAAGGGATATCATAGGAAGGTAAACTGCTACTTGAATTTTGATTTAAAGCTTTCGTGACTGCAGGGATTCATATTCTTGGATCTTCCGGTAAAGTCACGTAGAATGGAAATAATAAAAATATTAAACAATCAAAATTCTCACGACGTTTCGACTGCAGCACAGGCAATCATCATCAGGTGTGAAATCCACAGCAAGAAAATTGTATTATTTCCCTTCTACGTGACTTTACCGAAAGAACCAAGAATATGCTACTTGAGTATTATAAACATTAACATTCGCATATACTTAGTCAATGATACATCTAATCCCAAACATATCGTTAGTGATGGGTATATGTGAAGTAGGTTTCTTTATTGTAATCAAGCTCTGTGTGTACTTAGATGGTGTTAATAACGGTAACCAAGTCCAGAATCACCACACTGTGCATCAATGTATACTACGAGTACCACAGTAATACCATCAGAATCACCACACTGTGCATCAATGTATACTACGATTACTACCACAGTAATACCATCAGAATCACCACACTATGCATCAATGTATACTACGAGTACCACCACAGTAATACCATCAGAATCACCACACTGTGCATCAATGTATACTACGATTACTACCACAGTAATACCATCAGAATCACCACACTGTGCATCAATGTATACTACGAGTACTACCACAGTAATACCATCAGAATCACCACACTGTGCATCAATGTATACTACGAGTACCACCACAGTAATACCATCAGAATCACCACACTGTGCATCAATGTATACTACGACTACCACCACAGTAATACCATCAGAATCACCACACTGTGCATCAATGTATACTACGAGTACCACCACAGTAATACCATCAGAATCACCACACTGTGCATCAATGTCTACTACGAGTACCACAGTAATACCATCAGAATCACCACACTGTGCATCAATGTATACTACGATTACTACCACAGTAATACCATCAGAATCACCACACTATGCATCAATGTATACTACGAGTACCACCACAGTAATACCATCAGAATCACCACACTGTGCATCAATGTATACTACGATTACTACCACAGTAATACCATCAGAATCACCACACTGTGCATCAATGTATACTACGAGTACTACCACAGTAATACCATCAGAATCACCACACTGTGCATCAATGTATACTACGAGTACCACCACAGTAATACCATCAGAATCACCACACTGTGCATCAATGTATACTACGACTACCACCACAGTAATACCATCAGAATCACCACACTGTGCATCAATGTATACTACGAGTACCACCACAGTAATACCATCAGAATCACCACACTGTGCATCAATGTATACTACGAGTACCACCACAGTAATACCATCAGAATCACCACACTGTGCATCAATGTATACTACGAGTACCACCACAGTAATACCATCAGAATCACCACACTGTGCATCAATGTATACTACGAGTACCACCACAGTAATACCATCAGAATCACCACACTGTGCATCAATGTATACTACGATTACTACCACAGTAATACCATCAGAATCACCACACTGTGCATCAATGTATACTACGACTACTACCACAGTAATACCATCAGAATCACCACACTGTGCATCAATGTATACTACGAGTACCACCACAGTAATACCATCAGAATCACCACACTGTGCATCAATGTATACTACGATTACTACCACAGTAATACCATCAGAATCACCACACTGTGCATCAATGTATACTACGACTACTACCACAGTAATACCATCAGAATCACCACACTATGCATCAATGTATACTACGAGTACCACCACAGTAATACCATCAGAATCACCACACTGTGCATCAATGTATACTACGAGTACCACCACAGTAATACCATCAGAATCACCACACTGTGCATCAATGTATACTACGATTACTACCACAGTAATACCATCAGAATCACCACACTGTGCATCAATGTATACTACGACTACTACCACAGTAATACCATCAGAATCACCACACTGTGCATCAATGTATACTACGACTACTACCACAGTAATACCATCAGAATCACCACACTGTGCATCAATGTATACTACGACTACTACCACAGTAATACCATCAGAATCACCACACTGTGCATCAATGTATACTACGACTACTACCACAGTAATACCATCAGAATCACCACACTGTGCATCAATGTATACTACGATTACTACCACAGTAATACTATCAGAATCACCACACTGTGCATCAATGTATACTACTACTACCACAGTAATACCATCAGAATCACCATCTTGTGTCACTCATCATCTGACTCCCCGAATTCAAAGTCAGGTTCTGGATCATCCTGCAGTTTTTGGTTACTGCAGGTCTGTAAACTGCACGCGTCTGTGCATGTCACATCCATTTGACAGGCACGTGCAGCTTGGCATTGTGCATGAACGCACAGACACTTGCATGCCAGCAGTTCCAAGATCACATCTGGTGCGGGTGGGGAGCGCATCCGGTAAATGGCCGGCTTGCCATCATCGTCTGTCCATCCATACTCAGCAGGGCTTGGCACCACAGGGTTAGCCGGCAGACAGCACTTACAGATCGCTGCCTGATAGTTGGCTCGTTGAACATGCGTGAAGGGACGGTCTCTACATGGTGGCAGCTGGCTGGACTCGATTTCTCCCCTTTTTGGTGCAGGGGAGCTGCTAGCTCCCCTGCAGAAAGACAGTCTGGGTCAAATCAAGTCAGACGCTGTCTTTCCGACAGACCTGTTCTTCACCTGAGGACGGCTGCTTGCGTTGTGGCCGAAACGTCGTGAGAATTATATTTTATTATGTTTTATTTTTATCATTGTATTATTTCCCTTCTACTACGTGACTTTACCGAAAAAACCAAGAAGATGCCCCATCACAAGTTGAAATTTGTGGGGGTGGAGTGTTTGGTGGCAAAAAATACCCAGGCAGGTGCTCAGTTTTGGTGGGGCTGACGGTAAGGCCCCCTCCCTCTTAGTGGAAAGCTCCAGGTTCAGCAGCAGCGCCTCCAACCCCTCCTCCGAGTGGGCAGAAATCGCTACATCATCATCAAGTTCAAGTTCAAGTATTAGGTATAGAGCCCTGTGAGCCATTTGGCTCTTGAATCGGGTGCAACCGCAACAAACAAAAACATGAACAAAAAACATCTTAAAGTGACTATATGTGACTGAGTGAGTGACTGAGTGACTGTATTACTGAGTGAATGTGTGTGACTGAGTGCAAACAGAAAATCCAAGAACAGACAGCAAAATATTGCAGAAAAAGCACCGTGTACACCAACGCTGTGTGCAAAAATCCCAGTGGGATGCAAGTCAAACAACAACAACAACAACAACCACAAGACAACTTAGATTAAGGCCATCAGTCTAACTCTGTACTACAACAACACAAACATGGCTAAACCAATACACTTTTCGAAAATCACCAAAATCAAGCCATAAAAGTTAAACAACAACAACAACAACCACAAGACAACTTAGATTAAGGCCATCAGTCTAACTCTGTACTACAACAACACAAACAACAACAACAACAACCACAAGACAACTTAGATTAAGGCCATCAGTCTAACTCTGTACTACAACAACACAAACATGGCCAAACCAATACACTTTTCGAAATCACCAAAATAAAGCCATGAAATCATACGTAACGCGGTCGACCAATAGGGAGCCATCCCTCGACCGCACCCGGGCATCGATCAGCCTCCCGTCGTATCTGCACCAGGTGGGAGACTCCTCCATTGCAGCTGTGATGAGTCCACCAGACGACGGTTTGAGACGTCACCAGGAAGCCCCTCCCCCTTCCAGTGACGTCACCGCTCTCTCTGTCACGCCACGTGCGACCCACCAGGAAGCTCCTCCCCTTCCGGTGACGTCACCGCTCTCTCTGTCACGCCACGTGCGACCCACCAGGAAGCTCCTCCCCTTCCGGTGACGTCACCGCTCTCTCTGTCACACCACGTGACCCACCAGGAAGCTCCGCCCCTTCCGGTGACGTCACCGCTCTCTCTGTCACACCACGTGACCCACCAGGAAGCTCCACCCCTTCCGGTGACGTCACCGCTCTCTCTGTCACGCCACGTGACCCACCAGGAAGCCCCTCCCACTTCCGGTGACGTCACCACTCTCTCTGTCACACCACGCGTGACCCACAGGAAGCCCCTCCCACTTCCGGTGACGTCACCGCTCTCTCTGTCACACCACGTGACCCACCAGGAAGCCCCTCCCACTTCCGGTGACGTCACCGCTCTCTCTGTCACACCACGTGTGACCCACCAGGAAGCTCCGCCCCTTCCGGTGACGTCACCGCTCTCTCTGTCACACCACGTGTGACCCACCAGGAAGCTCCGCCCCTTCCGGTGACGTCACCGCTCTCTCTGTCACGCCACGTGTGACCCACCAGGAAGCCCCTCCCCTTCCGGTGACGTCACCGCTCTCTCTGTCACGCCACGTGCGACCCACCAGGAAGCCCCTCCCCTTCCGGTGACGTCACCGCTCTCTCTGTCACGCCACGTGACCCACCAGGAAGCCCCTCCCACTTCCGGTGACGTCACCGCTCTCTCTGTCACGCCACGTGTGACCCACCAGGAAGCCCCTCCCCTTCCGGTGACGTCACCGCTCTCTCTGTCACGCCACGTGCGACCCACCAGGAAGCCCCTCCCCTTCCGGTGACGTCACCGCTCTCTCTGTCACGCCACGTGACCCACCAGGAAGCCCCTCCCACTTCCGGTGACGTCACCGCTCTCTCTGTCACGCCACGTGGGACCCACCAGGAAGCCCCTCCCACTTCCGGTGACGTCACCGCTCTCTCTGTCACGTCACGTGTGACCCACCAGGAAGCCCCTCCCACTTCCGGTGACGTCACCGCTCTCTCTGTCACGTCACGTGTGACCCACCAGGAAGCCCCTCCCACTTCCGGTGACGTCACCGCTCTCTCTGTCACGTCACGTGTGACCCACCAGGAAGCCCCTCCCACTTCCGGTGACGTCACCGCTCTCTCTGTCACGTCACGTGTGACCCACCAGGAAGCCCCTCCCACTTCCGGTGACGTCACCGCTCTCTCTGTCACACCACGTGACCCACCAGGAAGCTCCTCCCCTTCCGGTGACGTCACCGCTCTCTCTGTCACGCCACGTGGGACCCACCAGGAAGCTCCGCCCCTTCCGGTGACGTCACCGCTCTCTCTGTCACACCACGTGTGACCCACCAGGAAGCTCCGCCCCTTCCGGTGACGTCACCGCTCTCTCTGTCACGCCACCTCTCTTTGCTTTCCTTCGTGACGTCATCTTCAACAGTGACCTAGAATTACTCTTTGGTTCTTTCGGTAACGTGACGTATAAAGATAAAATAATAAATTAAATACTAGCATACTACGACGTTTCGATTGCAACACGAGCGATCGTCATCATCATCAGGTATAAATTAAATAGAAACACAAATCTAATATACTTAGACATGTGATGTAATACAACAGAGAGTCGGATAACATAACAGTCAACACCCTACCTGGTCGATTACGTTCTTCCTGAGAATGCTACATTTGAGAGAGAGATCAAACAAAGAACCAGAGACATATAGACAGACATATAAGTAGACAGACATCACAGAGAGACATAGAGAGAGAGAAACCAACAGGCACACAGAGAAATAATGTCTCTGTGAGGGGCATTGGCTCTGCACAGCCATCAAAAATATACTCAATTCCTCTTGATATGCAAATTATTTTGTCAAGGCGCTCTTCTCCCTCCAACCCAGCAGCTTAAATATACGCTGCCAAGCCTGGTGGTGTTTCATTCAGACGTTGTCTTTCCGACAGACCTGTTCTTCTGAACACCACCAAGCTTGGCAGCGTATATTTAAGAATATATTTAAGTATATACGCTGCCAAGCCTGGTGGTGCTCATTCAGACGCTGTCTTTCCGACAGACATGTTCTTCACCTGAGGACGGCTGCTTGCATTGTGGCCGAAACGTCGTGAGAATTGTATTTTATTATGTTTTATTTTTATCATTTTATTATTTCCCTTCTACGTGATGACTTTACCGAAAGAACCAAGGAGATGAGCCATCAAAGGCTTCACGAACTACGCGGTCAAAGATGATGTTAAATAATGTGGGAGCCAGAGGACATCCCTGTCGCAACCCCAAGGTGAACGGGCAATGGCTCCGACTCCTGGCCACGTAGTTTTACCCGGGCCCGCTCAGCATCATGAAGGTCCTTAATGATCGTGAGCAGAGGGTCAGGGACTCCGAAAGCACGAAGAACAACACAGAGCCCAGGCCTACTGATGGTATCATAGGCCTTGACCAGGTCAATAAAGCAGAGATGTAGGTCTTGTTGGAATTCCCTAAAACCACACACATACACCCATCCAAAATCCCATGCACATTCCCATCCCCACACACAACAACAACACTCACTCACACACTCACTCATACACTCACTCATACGCTCACTCACTCATACGCTCACTCACTCATACACTCACTCACTCACTCATATACTCACTCATACACTCACTCATACGTCACTCACTCATACGCTCACTCACTCATACACTCACTCACTCACTCATACTCACTCATACACTCACTCATACGCTCACTCACTCATACGCTCACTCACTCATACACTCACTCACTCACTCATATACTCACTCATACACTCACTCATACGCTCACTCACTCATACGCTCACTCACTCATACACTCACTCACTCACTCATACTCACTCATACACTCTCATACGCTCACTCACTCATACGCTCACTCACTCATACACTCACTCCTCACTCATATACTCACTCATACACTCACTCATACGCTCACTC